>NW_022437026.1:1028578-1056741 GCF_009761245.1 Sapajus apella | reverse complement strand
AAAACTCAACTCCGTATAAAAAAAAAAAAAAAAAAAAAAAAAAAAAAAAAAGTTACTCTCTTTATGTGCACCTGTAATAGCTTGATTTCAGTCCCTATTTTCTTCCATTTGACTCAAATTTACACCGTTCATATACTGAAGATTTAATGATAATAAATGCGACCACGGTGAAGTGTGTGTTTTAGAATGGACTTACGATTTGGGGGAAAATTCAGCATGGGAATGCTTCTCAAAATATAACAATCTGCCTTACTGAGAGTTTTTGGGAAATCTACAAGAGTACTGATTATGTGATTATCTGGGAAAAAATAAGAGGTCTTTGAAATGCATATTGTCTTCAAGAGAACAGTTTTAACACTTTACTAAAATGAAATCTTTTGAAGCAAACTCGTGGCATCAATACTTGGTTGATGAGTAAGCTGAGTTTCATTAGTGCACCTGATTTCTAATCAGATCATGAGACATGAACAGAGACAGTGACATCTGTGTAGCTTTTCCTTTGGTAGGCACTTCTTTCTTGAGATGACTCCATGAGCAAACATAACTGGGATTGTTGTGAATGACACCATCACAGCCACAAAGTTGATTGGTTCATTGATAAATCAATTATGGGGTTTTGATGCTAGAAGGATAACATATTAGAAATCTTTACTTTTCAATAGCGGAAACTAAGGTGCTTCACTTTTGTTTTCAGTAAACATCTGTGTCATTTTGAACTAACATAGAGTAGCAATTACATGAGAAAGAACACAGTGCTCATTTTCGTAAGACTTCATTTCATAAATTGTCACTTAGCAAAGGTTATTGCAGATTCTTCCTTGAGAACTTCCCATTTTCTGTTGATTTCCTTAAACATTTCTTCAGGGTTGAACAAGTTCTGTTGATACATTGTGTCCTGCAAAGAAAACTGTATTTGTGGTCAAAAAACGAGGATTTTAGATCTCTGATTCTGATTTACTTATTTGGCAAATCGTTTTACTTCATGGAGCATATTTCATGATATATGAGGTAGAAATAGTTATAATTTCCTCATAATATTACTGTTAGCTGAAATGAGGTAAATGTGAAATTGGTTTCATAATCTGAACTGCAATATAAAATGTAAGAGAAATCAAGAAAATATTTTTAAAAGGATCTAGTGATTTACTTTTGAATATAGGGGAGCACAAACATGCATAAACAATGTTAAAAGAAAAACTTAAGATGAATTAAATTTAAAGGAGTTTAATTGAGCAATGAATGTTTTGTGAATTAGGCAGCCTCCTGAACCAGAGCAGAGTCAGGCTCCAGCACAGCCAGGTGGTGGAGAAGATTTATGGACAGAAATAGCAAAGTGTAGCACAGAAAAAGGGCGTGAGGTACAGAAAAAACTAGATTGGTTACAGCTCAGCGTTTGCCTTGTTTGAACATGGTTCAAACAGTTGGCTACATATGATTGACCAAAACATGGCGATTGGCACAAGTGTAGGCTAGGGTCTGTTTACACGTCAACTTGCTTTAGTTCAGAAAATGTACAGAGAAACCTTTAGGCAGAGCTTAAAATATGTAAGGATACGACAGGAGAAGTTTTGTTGTTAAACTCGTTTTAACAACAAACTTCTTTGGAGATTTGTATTTAAGAAAAAGTTGTAGAAGGACACCTACATTAGGGAACTAAGGCAATTATTAGCAAATATTTTCTGTGATGAGAGCAGATGTTCCATGAAAGTAGTTCGTATTATAGATACACAAGAAGTGAGAATTAAGTCTGTAATTAAGCAATTGTTATGTAAGCCTTGGTGCTACAAAAAGAAAATATGGCTCATGGAGAAAGTCAAATGATTTGGGGGATTAAGTTGCAAAACAGAGACATGTATTCTAAATGTTTTGACTCCTAGCATCCTATGTAGTTGCAGGCTAGCTCAGGGATGGATGGCAAGCATCTCTTTAAATGCCATTAATTTGAAGAGTCTAGCTACTTGCAGAGTGAGTGTTGAATGGTGTCTTTCCAAGTCTGGGACTAGGCAGTAGTATCACTTTAGAGAGCAAAGAGGGAAAAAAATAGCAAACATTTCAAAACAACAGAAAAAGAGTGTAGTATAACATTCTCTCCACTCAATTTTTCACATCGATTTTAAGAATAGGAAATAATCATAAAATGAAATTTTAACTGACTTGCTGAGAACAATATCCAATTAAGAACCAGAGAAGGGCACTGTATGAATTGGTTATCAGCATGAGGAGACTTTTTTTTTTCTTTTAGGTTCTTGTTTATGTAATTCTGAAGAAATTGCAGCAACAGTCAAATGAGGAGCCCAGCCTTTCCTAGCAGAGCTAAGATCCCCAGAATAAATACCGAGTTCCTTCTTTACCAAGGATATCAAACCTGCTCTCAGAATTTATCAACAGGAAACAGGCCATGAGCCCTGTTACAGCAGGAAGTGTGAAAAAGGTAATGGGAAGCTTTCATTTTGGGGATGCAAACAGATTATAAATATAGAAAAGTCTAGTAGGTTTTCTCAGGGCCAGTTTTAATATTTGGGAGTCAACTCCTCTGTAGAGAGATTCTAACAGCTTCTGAAGATTACAAACAGCAGGATAATGTGATTTAAACTGTGCTTGACTTTTGCATAAGCTTCACGTATGAATAATTTTTTAGGCTCCAATAATATCTACTATAACTCTACCAATATCATTATCCTATTGTTTTTCTTTTTACACATCGAATGTACTTTAACAGAACCATGTAACGAAATCTCTTTACATTTGCAGGACAGTTTTACTTTCAGTTTTCTTTTCCTTTGTTTAAAGCTAACTTACAACTTGATGAGAGAGATCTAAGATACCCAATTCATTGTTGGTAGGACTAGGATATAAGACTGGTATTCCCGGTGCTGTCTCGAAAATGCCTTGAATCCTGGACCAAAAGCAACCTGCAGAGAAGAATCTCCCACCTATAGTATCTGTGAGGATAGCAGCATCGCTACTGAGGATATTTGTAGGAGCTGAAGTCAGTTGCGCTGTGGATAAATTCTAATTCGTAAATGCTGCATCATACACTGTGGATGACATCAGCTGAAGGATGCTTGCCCTTTGGCTTCATTGTACTTTTTCTAAGAATAATTATACATGTTTTCTATCCTTTCTCTAAACATAACTCCATGACAACACTTTGAAGACAGTCTTTACTAGTAAACTCTGCTACCATTTCTCCTTTATTCCAGGCTATTACATTCAGCTGCCAGCTGTCAGCTGTGAAAACCAAACACAGGAGGCAGTATATGTTATGTTTTCTCTGCTATTCTTTTCCAAGTTCGGCAGAACACTAGAGAAAAGTCTCTTTTATTTAAACGTCCACATTTAAACTCCAGGTCAAAGATAAATAAAAATAAAACATGCTTTTCCCTTCCTTACATGAACTTATCCATTGAAAAAAAAAAAAAAAAAAAAAAACCTTTAGGTAACAAGGTATTTAGTTTTATTTACATGATTTCCACTGACTTGGTGAACTAGGTTGTATTTCTACTTTATATATTTGAGTGATGCCTTTTTTATTTTTATTTTTTGGGACAGAATCACACTCCTTCACCCAGGCTGGGGTGCAGTGGTGCAATCTCGGCTCACTGCAATCTCTGCCTCCCTGGTTCAAGCAATTATCCTGCCTCAGTCTCCAAAGAAGCTGGGATCACAGGCGCCCACCACCACGCCCAGCTAACTTTTCCATTTTTAGTAGAGATGGGGTTTCTCCATGTTGGGTTGACCAGGCTGGTCTCAAACCCCTAGCCTTAAGTGATCTGCTTGCCTCGGCCTCCCAAAGTGCTGAAACCACAGGCGTGAGCCACTGTGTCCAAAGTAAGTGATGCCTTTATCCTGAAGAAGAAAAGATGAGAATCTAATGTACCTCAGCTCCTCTTTGTGAGAAATGAAGAACTGAATAAAATCATATTGAATTAAGCAAATACTTGTTGAGAACCTACTGTGTGGTAAGGTGTAAGGATGGTAAATGGTAAAAGGTGATATAATAATAATTAAGGAATTTGTTCTTTCTGTAAATCACAACATACTTAGCTATTAACTGTCTCTTGGAAACAAGATAGCTCATGCTTCAGGGGGCCTGCAGACTTAGGGCAGAGACTGTCTATAGATTTATTTGAGGAGAATCCATTAACTTTAAAGCAAATATTCTCTCCAGAGTACTGCTGATGTTTTACACATAAACTTTAACTTCTCAGTATCCCTGCATCAGGAGCAAAAGAAAAAAAGGTATCATTTTTTCCTTGAAATGCACAATCAAAGGTTGAAACCCAGAGATGACTTGTGATGTGCTCCAGAGAACAACAGCAAACACTGACAGAGTGTTCACTGTGCAAGACTATTCTCACCATTGATATATATTTACGGCCTAATCCCCAAACAATATTCTGAAGTAAGTTACATTGTTATTTTACAATGAGGCCATTAACACACCATGAGGTGTAGCTGAAAGTGCCGGACCAAAACAACCTGCAGAGAAGAATCTCCCACCTATAGTATCTGTGAGGAAACCAGCATCAAATTGGAAGTGGGGAGACGGGAAATAGGAAAACACAACATACTAATTGTTACTTTGCGTCTTTTAAACCTTTATTTTTACAATTACACTACTGTTATAGAATATTAAGGAATTTGATCTTATGAGAATCGGGGATTTTTTTTTTTAAATAAGTAACATGATATTTTCAGAATAACAAAACCACAAAACAGTGTTTACCATTTCTTTTTTGCTCTCTGTTTGTAGCAGCGTGGAGTCTTCCTTTAAATAATTCTCTTGACTGGTGTGCCAAAATTTCCAATTTTCAGAGATAGTAACAACTTTCTCCATTCTGAATCAAATTGTCTGACAAGGGGTGCAGTTATGGGCTTTGAGTGTAAACTTTTTACTTTATTATCATCATCGTAAAATTTTAGCCTCAGACCTTCCCAGAATAAACCCTGCGTCACCCCCAGTGAGGCTGAACTCTGTAACAGAATGGTTCACATGTTGCAGGACTTAATCAGTTTCAGCTTCTCTGAGGCAGAATATAGTAAAATTCATATAATAATTTCCACTTGCAATGGGCCTTTAACTTAGAGATAAAATTAATTTGGGGATGTCTTTACCAAAATTTTTCCTTTTCTGTGAAAATTGATCAGATTTTTCCAGTTGTATCAATCTTTCCTTTCTTTGACTTCTCATCATTTATAGTGTTCCCTTGCCTGCTTACTGTTTCCTGTCAGTTAATCTTACTGTCCCAATTTGGCTAAA
The DNA here is from genome assembly GCF_009761245.1 of Sapajus apella. NCBI lineage: Eukaryota > Metazoa > Chordata > Mammalia > Primates > Cebidae > Sapajus > Sapajus apella. The sequence goes on along the minus strand of NW_022437026.1, from coordinate 1,051,478 downwards.
ATGTACTGGACCATTGGATGGATTAAATAAATTAGCCCTGAATTTACATTTAAATTCTGAGAGTTAAGCAAGAAAATATTTCATAGATAATGGAGAGAACAAGTAATGCACCTTTGGGAGTGATTTGAAAACATGCTGGTGCAGAAAGTTGGAGAAGAACATAAATGAACAATATGCTAATTTAGGACTCTGATACAACTAAGAAGTAAGTCTCAATGTTTCATCAGTTTTATGGAACCTGTCTTAAGAGGAATATCTTCACAAAAGAAGGATGATCAAATGTGTAAAAGGGGAACCAAAGACCAAGAATTTGACCAAATGTTCCTGGGAGATTTATAGAAGGAAAGACGCTGAAGTGTCCACAACTCTGGTTTATAGACAGGCCCTGTGTTTAGAATAAGAAATAATTCATAGCTGGGTGCTGTGGCTCATGCCTGTAATCCCAGAACTTTGGGAGGCCAAAGTGGGCCAACCACGAGGTCAAGAGATCAAGACCATCCTGGCCAATATGGTGAAATCCCTTCTGTACTAAAAAAAAATACAAAAATTAGCTGGGTGTGGTGGCGCATGCCTGTAGTCCCAGCTACTCAGCAGGCTGACGCAGGAGAATCGCTTGAACCAGGGAGCTGGAGGTTGCGGTGAGCTGAGATGGTGCCACTGCCCTCCAGTCTGGCAACAGAATGAGACTCTGTCTCTAAATAAATACATAAATAAATAGAAATAATTCATTAGTGCTTCCATGGCCCAGATGTTGAGTTGTTTAAAGCTCTTCAATATTTTTAGTTTGGAATCCCTGCCAAATATCCTGAAGATTGTAAAAGTTATAGTGTAAATAGTATAGACAATGGTATTTGTGGGGTTGGAGAACATGTTAGATTAGTAGGTCTCCATATTGGATATTGTCACTGTATTCAAGGTTGATGGCTTAGAGGCGGGCCTCATTCAAGCTTGCAATGACCTGCTACATACAGAAACATTGTTGGGCACACAGTGATTCTTCAAACATTTACTTGATTAAATTTTAATCGGAAGGAACTATGGTTGACTTTTTACCTCTGTCATTGGTAATTATGTAAATGGCATCCACTACAGGAAAGTTAATTCTCTAAATTATATGTACAAGTGCTATTGAATGCCAGCTAAGTAACCATAGAATACTTGACAAACTATACTACAGGCAGAAATATATTTAGGGGGCTTTAAAATGCTTGTAAAGAATAGAAATGATTAAACCACGGCAACTTTATAGAATTGTTTACAAGAGCTTAGTCCTGCATTGTTTTAAGAATTTTGTGGTAAATGCTCTGATTTTCCAAATAAATTTTTACGCTCAAAGCTATCTAAACTTGAATCTAAAGTAATAGCTACACTAAATATATTAGGAAATTTGTAACTAGAATTAAAGATACACTTACAAATTTGAATGATTGGATAAAACTCTCGTGTGTATATGTGTGTGTGTGTGTGTGTGTATGCGTGTGTGTTTCAAACTGACTTATTGCACGTATACTGTTACTGGTGGAACAAAATGTCTCCTTGCACCCAATTTCACTCTCCCAAAACAGCCGGATTTACCAATTTATTTCTATTCTTTGGGAGATATTTAGAATTTTACAAATGAAACAAAATGAAATATTACAAATGAAAGCTAATAAATATAAAATTTCCCCTCTCCTCTTTACACAAATGATAACAATATGTTTACATGGTTTTGCACCTTTTATTTTATCATTTAAATGTACATATGGACACAATTTCATATCAGTACATAGACAGTTTTCTCATTCTTTCCTTTTAAGTGTATAGGATTTCATTCTATGGATCCATCATGATTTATTTTAGTAGTTTTCTATTGCCTTTTAGACTGTTATCATTTTGTATTACAGAAAGAAATACAGTATAGGGAACCTTAGTTACACATAATTTCACACATGTGCAAGTATATATATATATTTTTTATCGTTTAAATTATTTTTATTTACAGAAAACTCTACAATGTACATTTCACCCCATTCACTTTCAAGTTTGTTGGCCTTTGCTTTTTCCAGGCTTGGCGATGTGAGCCACAGACTTGGGACCCGGGACGTTGCCTCCCCAGTGACTGCGTATCTCATCATATCTGTCACTGTAGTTTGTCCTGCTAGCTTCCACCAGCTTAGCCAAAGCGCCTTTGTCTTCCTCATTAACCTGGGTGAATGCGACAGTGGTGCAGGTCTTCCTGTGGACTAGACGTCCCAGTCTTGCTTTCCCCTTGATAATATAGTAGGGGACTCCCATTTTCCGACACAGGGCAGGCAAGAAGACAACCAGCTCGATGGGATCCGTGTCGTGTGCTGTCACCACCAGCTGGGCTTTCTTGTTCTCCACCAAGGCAGTGACGGTGTTAACTCCTGCTGGAAGGACAGGTGGTCTCTTAGTGGGTTCGTCCCCTTTGCCAGCAGCTTTCTTCTCGGCCCAGGCCAACAGCCTCTGCTTCTTTTCTTGCTGTCTCTCTGGCCTATACTTCTGGGCCAGTTTTAGCAGCTCAATAGCTGTTTGGCGGTCCAGGGCCTGGGTAAACTGGTTAATGGCAGGAGGCACTTTTAGCCGCTTATAGAGGATGGCTCTCTGCCGCCGCAACCTGATACAGCGGGGCCATTTCACAAAGCGGGTGAGGTCTCTTTTGCGCTGGATGTCCTGTCCAATGCCAGAATTCTTCGGCCTGTGCTCAAACACGGGATTCGCCACTTTTTCGGCCTCCTGCTTCTTCACAACAGCAGGGGCGGGAGCCAGCTTCTTCCCCTTGGCCTTCTCTCCTTTCGGCGTCTTGAGCTGCGGGAAGACAGAGAAAGCGCAAGTATGTTATTAAGGCAAGTTTCTAGATCAAAATTGTGTACATTTAAACTATATTGGATATTTAAAAATACCTAATATCTACTATCCATAAATACTATTGCAAATGATACCTCATATCATTGCAAGGTGCAATTATCTTTTTATGTTCTTAGTTGAAACTCACATATATATATATATAAAAAGTCAGATGTATTTCCTTTTCTATGAAGTCTGTGATTATATCCTTTGTAATTTGTTACCCTTGTTGAGTTTCTTGTCTTTTCCTTGTTTTATTGTGCCGTGGACATTAATTCCAGCAGACCTGGAATCAGCCTGAGCAGTGTTTCTAAAGCTCCCACATGGAACTGACCTCTAGATAAGCCTGAAACATATTGATTCACAGCGTAGCTTTGTAATCACAAGTATGGGAATTTGGGGGCCACCTTATACTAGCTTGTTAGCATTGTTTATTGATGACAATGTGATTGATGCTTTGCCCTGGTTACAATGAGATCCTGAGAGAACTCTGCTGTTGAAGTGGGTTCCCTGGAAGGAATATAAAAATTTTCAACTGAGACTCCATTTTGGTTCCTTGGTACTGAGGTTCCTTTACATGTCAGTGGCTCCTGATCGAAAAGAGAAATGGAATCTTGATAGGATACTTAGCGAGGAACAGGCGCCTGCACCTGACATTTCCAGACCTCTTGTGAAATAGACTTTGGCTGATACATACCCTTACTTTAATGCCATTGCTAAATTGTATCCTTATATTGTAATAAACTGTAGATTTTTTAAACACTGTAATTTTGGTTAGTCGGTCTTTAGCAAGCACCCCTATTATCTGATATCGTTGGTGTACTTTTCCACTGATATTAGTGAAGTTAAAATTTTGGATGATATGAGCTACATTTACATTTTCCCAGTTTGTCTTTTGACTTTGCATATGGTAATTTATCCCACATAGATCTTCCATTTGTCGAGTAATTTTTAGCAAAAGAATTTTGCATGTGAAATTTATAAGTATATTTCTACATTTACATTTTGATGTCGCTGAAATGTTTTTGTTCTAAATTAAAGATATGACTTCCACTTTGTTTTCCCCTCTGGCTAAATAGTTGCTTTATGGCATTTATTAAATAATCCCCCCATAGCCTTTTAATTACTATATTTTTAACTTACTATACATTTCTTAGAAACCATTTGTGTGTATTTCAGTTTTAATTTTGTTCATTCTACTTATCTATTCATATGTTAGCACCACATGGCCTTATTTATCTTTTTAACGTATTTCAATAACTCATACTTGTATACTTTTATTTTTAACTATTCCGGCTACCTTATTAAGCCAATTTTTAAAAAAATAAATTATATTGTGAAGTATCAGTTCCTATTCTAGTAAATATTTTTCTTAATATACATATTGATTTCTCCACATCCTCTCCAGCATCTGTTGTCTCCAGATTTTTTAATGATCGCCATTCTAACTGGCATGAGATCGTATCTCAATGTAGTTTTGATTTGCATTTCTCTAATGATCAGTGATGATGAGCATTTTTTCATATGTTTGTTGGCCTCATGTATGTCTTCTTTTGTAAAGTGTCTGTTCATATCCTTTGCCCACTTTTGAATGGGCTTGTTTGTTTTTTTTCTTGTAAATCTGTTTTAGTTCTTTGTAGATTCTGGATAACAGCCCTTTGTCAGATGGGTAGATTGCAAAAATTTTTTCCCATTCTGTTGGTTGCTGATTCAGTCTAACAACTGTTTCTTTTGTTGTGCAGAAGCTGTGGAGTTTGATTAGGTCCCATTTGTCTATTTTGGCTTTTGTTGCCAATGCTTTTGGTGTTTTGTTCATGAAGTCCTTGCCTATGCCTATGTCCTGAATGGTTTTGCCTAGATTTTCTTCTAGGGTTTTTATGGTGTTAGGTCTTATGTTTAAGTTTTTAATCCATCTGGAGTTAATTTTAGTGTAAGGTGTCATGTAGGGGTCCAGTTTCAATATCCCACCCTTCAATAGGCCCCGACCTGTAATGTTCCCTTCCTTGTGTCCACGTGTTCTCATTGTTCAACTCCCACTTATGAGTGATAACATGCAGTGTTTGGTTTTCTGTACCTGTGTTAGTTTGCTGAAGATGATGGTTTCCAGCTTCATTCATGTTCCTGCAGAAAACATGAGCTCATCCTTTTTTATGGCTGCATAGTATTCCATGGTGTATATGTGTCACATTTTCTTTATACAGTCTATCACTGATGGGCATTTGGGCTGGTTCCAAGTCTTTGCTATTATGAACAGTGCTGCAGTAAACATACATATGCATGTGTCTTTCTGTATGTTTAATCCTTTAAATGTATAATCCTTTGCATATATACCCAGTAATGGGATTGCTGGGTCAAATGGAATTTCTAGTTCTAGATCCTTGAGGAATCATCACACAGTCTTCCACAGTGGTTGAACTAATTTACACTCCCACCAATAGTGTAAAAGTGTTCCTATTTCTCCACATCTTCTCCAGCATGTTGTTTCCTGACATTTTAATGATTGCCATTCTAACTGGTATGAGATAGTATCTCATTGTGGTTTTGATTTGCATTTCTCAAATGACCTGTGATGAAGAGCTTTTTTAATATGTTGGTTGACTGCATAAATTCCTTCTTTTGAGGAGTGTCTGTTGATATCCTTCACCCACTTTTTGATGTGGCTGTTTGTTTTTCTCTTATAAATTTGTTTAAGTTCCTTATAAATTCTGGATATTAGTCCTTTGTCAAATACATAGATTGCAAAAATTTTCTCCCATTCTGCAGGTTGCCTGTTCATTCTGATGATAGTTTCTTTTGCTGTGCAGAAACTCTTCAGATTAATTAGATGCCATTTGTCAATTTTAGCTTTGGTTGCCATTGCTTTTGGTGTTTTAGTAGTGAAGTCTCTGCTCATGCTTATGTCCTGAATGCCTTATGTATCTGGGTGCTCCTGTATTGGGTGCATATATATTTAGGATTGTTAGGTCTTTTTGTTGTATTGATCCTTTTACCATTATGTGATGTCCTTCTTTATCTCTTTTGATCTTTGTTGGTGTAACGTCTATTTTATCAGAGACTAGGATTGCAACTCCTGCTTTTTTTTGCTCTCCATTTGCTTGGTAAATCTTCCTCCATCCCTTTATTTTGAGCCAATGTGTATCCTGGCATGTGAGATGGGTTTCCTGGATAGAGCACACTGATGGGTTTTGACTTTTTATCCAATTTGTTAGTCTGTGTCTTTTGATTGGGGCATTTAGCCCCTTTACATTTAAGGTTAATATTGTTATGTGTGAATTTGATCCTGCCATTTTGATGCTAGCTGGTTGTTTTGCCTGTTACTTAATGCAGTTTCTTCATTGTGTCGATGCTCTTTACCATTTGGCATGTTTCTGGAGTTGCTGGTACCGGTTGTTCCTTTCTATGTTTAGTGCTTCTTTCAGGAGCTTTAGTAAAGCAGGCCTGGTGGTGATGAAATCTCTGAGATATTACTTGTTGATAAAGGATTTTATTTCTCCTTCGCTTATGAAACTTAGTTTGGCTGAATATGAAATTCTAGGTTGAAAGTGCCTTTCTTTAAGGATGTTGAATATTGTCCCCACTCTCTTCTGGCTTGTAGAGTTTCTGCCAAGACATCCACTGTGAGTCTGATGGGCTTCCCTTTGTGAGTAACCTGGCCTTTCTCTCTGGCTGCCCTTAGCATTTTTTTCCTTCCTTTCAACCCTGGCGAATCTGACGATTATGTGCCTTGGGGCTGCTCTTCTTGAGGAATATCTTTGTGGTGTTCTCTGTATTTCCTGGACTTGAATACTGGCCTGCCTTGCTAGGTTGGGGAAGTTTTCCTGGATGATATCCTGAAGAGTATCTTCCAGCTTGGATTCATTCTCTCTGACACAGTCAGGTACACCTATCAAACCTAGATTAGGTCTTTTCGCTTAATCCCATATTTCTTGGAGTCTTTGTTCATTTTTTTTAATTCTTTTTTCTCTAATCTTGAGATTTCATTTTATTTCATTGAGTTGATCTCCAATCTCTGACACCCTTTTTATTTCATTGAGTTGATCTCCAATCTCTGATATCTTCTCTTCTGCTTGGTCAATTTGGCTATTGAAACTTGTGTATGCTTCGTGAAGTTCTCATGTTGTGTTTTTCAGCTCCATCAAGTCATTTATATTCCTCTCTAACCTGTTTATTCTCGTTAGCATTTCATCAAACCTTTTTCAAGGCTCTTAGTTTCTTTGCATTAGAACATGTTCTTTTAGCTCAGAGAAGTTTCTTATTACTCACCTTCTGAAGCCTGTTTCTGTCAATTCATCAGACTAATTCTCCATCCAGTCTTGTTCCCTTGCTGGTGAGGAGTTGTGATCCCTTGGAGAAGGAGAGGTGTTCTGGTTCTGGGTGTTTTCATCCTTTTTATGCTGGTTTCTTTCCATCTTTGTGGATTTATCTCCCTGTGGTCTTTGAAGTTGGTGACTTTCAGATGGGGCCTCTGAGTGGACATCCTGTTTGTTGATGATCAAGTTATTTCTTTCTGTTTCTTTGTTTTCCTTCTAATAGTCAGGCCCCTCTGCTGTAGGACTGCTGGAGGTCCACTCCAGACCCTGCTTGCCTGGAGATCACCTGCAGCGGCTGCAGAACAGTAAGGGTTGCTGGCAGTTTCTTCTTCTGCTATCTTTGTCCCAGAAGGATACCTGCCAGATGTGAGCCTGAGCTCTCCTTTATGAGGTGACTCTTTGGATATAGGAGGGTCAGGGAGCTGCTTGAGGAGATAGTCTGTCCTTTATAGGTGCTCAAGTGCTGAGCTGTGAGCTCCGTTGTTCCATTCAGAGCTGCTGGGCAGGTACATTTAAGTCTGCTGCAGCAGAGCTCATAACTGCCTTTTTTCCCCAGGTGCTCTGTCCTGGAAAGGTGGGGCTTAATTTAAAAGTTTCTGTCATACTGCTGCCTTTTTTCAGAGATTCCCTGCCCAGCAAGGAGGTAGCCTAGTCACAGTCTGCCAGCAGAGGCTTTGCTGAGCTGCTGTGGGCTCTGCCCAGCTGCTGTGTGAACTTCCTTGCAGTTTGTTTATAGGGATATAGTTAGAACTGCCTCGTTAATGGCAGTCTGCCTTTGTAATGGTGGACTGTCTCTGTAATGACGGACTGCCTCAGTAATGGCAGACTGCCTCGGTAGTGGTGGACTGCCTTGGTAATGGCGGATGCCCTTCCCCCACAGAGCTGGACCATCCCAGGTCCAGCTGTGCTTGCTGTGAAACTCTCAATCCAGAGCATTTCAGATTGCTGGTCTTTGTGGGGTGGGACTGGCCTAGCCAGATCACCTGGCTCCCTGTTTCAGTTTCTTTTTTTCAGTTGCATGGGTGACTCTGTCTTCCAGGATTTCCAGTCACCAGTTGAAAAGCTCCCAGAATTGTGTGAGTTTCTGTGTGGAGACCTGCTGCACCAGCTGAAACAGCTGCAATGGGGGCTTGTGGTGCTTTTCTGCCTGGGAATCTCCTGGTTTGTGGGCAGTAAAAATTCATTTGGAAATGTGGTAATCACTCACCCTCTGCGTTTTCGCTGGGAACTGTAATCCAGAGCTGCTCCTATTTAGCCATCTTGGATCTGTAGTGTGATTTTAAGAAAAGCACATACTTTGCTCTTTCAGAAGCAGTTAAACAATATTTCTAAATATATTATTTTTAATCATTATACATAATATATACATGTATATAATTATATAGTAACATAATTACATATAAATTCATATTTATTGAGTATTTATTACACTCATAGTATGCTGATCAATAATTTATATAATTATATTAAATGAGCTTTACAATTATGCATAAACCACATGGAGAGTAAGTTCTAAAGTAATATTTCTCTAAATGTATTAAAGTTTACTTGTATCAGAATCACGTGATGGTGCTTGTTCAAAACACAGGTCTCTGTGTCTCCCCAGCCTTCTGACTGAGTAACATTAGCATCTGTGTTTGAACATCTCCACATTTTAACCAACACCTCAGTTGAGATGTTGAGAATATGTTTACAAATTGTATTCACTAAAGAAGGGAAGCTGTGGGAAAGATATGCAATTTTTGCTTGTTATCCTGTAAAAGAGTGCCTTTCCACATATTTTATAAATACTTCCTGAGTTACTCAGCAAAAAACAAGCATAGAACTGTTAGGGAAAGACCTAGGTAAAGTCGTTTTACTTGTCCTTCTGTCTAGTACCCCCTTGGCCTTATTAAGAAACATTTATTCATTTTACAAACCCCATGAGTTTTCTTGTAAACTTTCTTTTCCTTCTCTTGCACAGAAAATTACTGCTGTTGAGTCTAACCGGAAATGAACTTGGAATAGTAATTGTATTTGTGCAATATCTCTCTGTTTCCTGTGATCCAGGAACTGGGCTTAGTGCTGGTAATAAAATAATAAATGGAGACGTCACAGTGTCTGCTTTTGTGGAGTCTCTGGGTATAGTCAACACTAAAACATTTTACTTTTACAGTTGTAGAACTGTAAGTTATGAACAAAGAATGTAATTATTCCTATTTTAAATATGAGAAAAGGGAAGTTAAAGAGGCTATGTGATTGGTTTGTGGTTGTACTTTCCTTAAGTAAGATTATCTAAATTATTCTACTGATTCCAAGTTTAGTATTCTTTTTCCTGTCTAACACTGTCTTTCATACTTAGATATTCTGCACAGATTTCAAACATAGATATTTTACACAAATTAAGCCCTAACCTATGTTGTCCTGATTTTAATTTTATATGTGTATATCTCAAGATACTGTCTATCATACTGTGTTCAGATCATTAGAAATGGAAGTCAAGAAGAAAGAAAATTAAAGGAAAACATAATATGGGGAAGCAACTGATCAATTCATATATTGTCTTCTGGATATTCAAAGAAGGGTGTAGGTAAGTGATTCTGGTATGAAAAATAATATTAAAAATGACTGCAAAGAGAAGAAAGGAAGAAATAATCAATTTTTGGCTACTGATTCATTCATCCAGAACTTTTATTATACAAATAAAGCCCTTATTTGTGATATCCTGTCCTTCTCTTTGCATTAAGATAGTTGGTCCACGTTGACCAGGCAGCCTTCCTTTCCTACATTAGATAATGTTTGTTCTTACAGAAGACAGCGTCTGTTTTCCCACTGTGAAAATAGGCACAATTCACATTTTCTTTTTCATCTTCAGAAAGCCCAAAGCTGCAAATGGGAAAGGTAGAATAAATTCCTTTGAAAACTAAGCAAACAATCAACAACCAAACTCTGTGTATAGTATTTTGTTGCTGAAAATGGAGACTCTGGGAAATACAGGGAAAAAAAGATTCTCATTGTTGAGAAACTTCCAACCTGCTTGGCAGTACAACGTATATATATTTGAAAATCCCAATAGCAATTTTATGTAGCATAAAATTAAGGAGCAAGGGAAGATTAGGTATAATAGGAGCCCTGAAGAAGACATGGCTCCAAAATAATGGGAAAAAGCTTTACCTACAAAAGCAGACTTCAGTTCACTATTGATGGAAGGGCAGGCTTTAGATGAACACACAGGAGACAGAAGAGGCCTACAGGGCAAATAGTTGCCATGGATGAGAATATGCTCATGGAAAGTGAGTTGATTCAGTATTTTTGAACTGAGGATTTATGTTACAAGATAAATGATCTAAGACAGCATGTTGTGTTGTAATTGCCTGTTATCTTTATTCCCTTCCAGACTTTATGAAGAGAGGACAAGGACAAGGAATATATATAATATACTTGTTTATTTGGCAAATATCTGCAGAACCATGTGTCAAAGTTGTTCTAAGAGCTGAGGTTAGAGAAGTTAGGAGAGATGAGAAAGAGTTATTTCCTGTAAAGGAACTTCCATTTCAGTGGGGCAGTACAAGTAAGATACACACACACACACACACACACACACACACACAAGAAAATTTCATAAGGTGGTAAGAGTTAAAAAAGGGAGGTTTGCAGTTTTTTTTTTTTTTTTTTTTTGAGAAGGAGTTTCGCTCTTGTTACCCAGGCTGGAGTGCAATGGCGCGATCTCGGCTCACCGCAACCTCCGCCTCCTGGGTTCAGGCAATTCTCCTGCCTCAGCCTCCTCAGTAGCTGGGATTACAGGCACGTGCCACCATGCCCAGCTAATTTTTTGTGTTTTTAGTAGAGACGGGATTTCACCATGTTGATGAGGATGGTCTCGATCTCTTGACCTAGTGATCCACCCGCCTCGGCCTTCCAAAGTGCTGGGATTACAGGCGTGAGCCACCGCGCCCAGCCAAAAAGGGAGGTTAATTTAGTTTGGGTAATTAGAGTTAACCTCATTGAAGAAGTAATAGTTAAATAGAGACTTGAATTACAAGAGATAGATGGTCATGGAGTTGTGGAGGCAGAGCATTCTAGAAGAAGAAAATAGCAAGACAAAAGCCTTAAGGCAACAAAACGAATTTGATTTGTTGGAAGAATGGAAAGAACACAGATTTGCCTGCAATAGTGTGAATGAGAGATCTGGAGATCCTATTCTCTATGAGAGAATAGGAGATCTGGGTTTTTAGGTTCCCCAGTGGGGATGTGTGCTCAGAGGCCGGTTTTTCCCCGTCATACTTTTTAGGCTGTCTTGCAGAATTTGCATTGACAAGCCATTTATTTCAAAGGATTTGTGAATTCATTCAGCTATCCCCTGGTACAATCTTGAGGTGGTTCTTGGAAACGAAAGTTCACAGTGCGAGTCTCCACACACTATTCTGTTTTCCAAGTGGGAGCTGCACCTTACTCTTGTCTCCTCTCTGTCATTTTCTCTCCATGATTCCACATTTTTAGACAAACTCAAAGAAATTAATTTGCCCAAATGGTACAATTTATAATATATGTATTGAAGTCAAAATTTGAATTAGGCAATGTGAGATTTCAGAACCCGAGATACTAAAAATAATACTGTTTGGTCTTCCCTATATGCAGAAACAAGACATAAAACATAAAGGCTGGGCATGGTGGTGCACACCTGTAATCCCAGCACTTTGGGAGGCCAAGGTGGGCAGAATACAAGATCAGGAGATTGAGATGATCTTGGTCAACATGGTCAAACCTTGTCTCTACCAAAATACAAAATATTAGCCGGCTGTGATGGCATGCACCTGTAGTCTCAGCTACTTGGGAGGCTGAGGCAGGGGAATCGCTTGAACCTGGGAGGTGAAAGTTGCAGTGAGCCATGATTGAACCACTGCACTCCAGCCTGGTGACAGAGCAAGACTCCATCTCAAAAAATAAAAACTATAGCTACAAATAAGCCTTCTAGTCTGATGTGGTCATTTGGGTTAGTTTTTCAGTACTATAAACTCTCCAGTACTCAGCAAGATACCATCTCTGAAATGAAAGAAATATTAGAAAGTATCTTGCAACAGCTGAAATCTCTTCAACAGCTGCAAATCTCTTGCAGCATGTGGCTGAAAAACTCTGTCGTGAGCTCTATAACAAAATTGGAGATAAGCGTGTCCTGGTGACGCTTCTCACGTGATTATTTGGCAATAAAGAGCTGGAATTCTCACCAGCAAAACTGAGAGCCAAGCATTATTTAACTAATGATCTGGTAAACTGAGTAAAGTGTTTGGGCTTCAAGATCACGACCAGTTATTGGGAACATACTGTTCATATGTAACTGTGTCACCATAGATGAAGGGACTCTTCAAATGCAGACACTTAAAACAATAAAAACAATTAACTGAGAATAACTAAAATAACACTGTGAGTACATAAAATCCCAGGTTATGTCTCAATTTGCCTTGGCAAATGTTCTTACAAATCCTTTCCTAGCAAGAAGTTGACAAACTCATAACTGTGGTTCTCAAATTTTAAAAGTCATACAGGAACTGGTTCAAAAATGCAGATAACCAGATTTCAATTCCAATTTTTTTTTTACAATATGTATTTTAATATGGACCATAGATGATGAAAATACCAGTGATAGGTGAACCACCATTTTTCGATAAAAATACTGCTGAAGACTCAAGGCAGACTTAGGAAATAAAAAATAAAAATACTGCTGAAGAAGTCTAGAAACATGACTTCAGTGTATGTGTGTGTGTTCCTATTCTCCTATTCCTTTTAGGTTTTGTGAAGATCCATTTTATTCCAGTCAGCTCTCTCTTCTTCTCTATATATCATGCTTACTTAGGAAATACCATACATGTTCAGGGTTCCACTTTTTACCTACCTTTTAGGAACTTAAAGTACGGCAAAGTCTTCTCATCTACCATACACACACCACTTCCCACCTGAAACAGACATCCTGATTGTGTGGTTATCTGGTAAATAATAATAGGCAGAGTTTCACTTTTCCAAGGAATTCTTTACCACATGACTAATGATCTCTGTGTTCATAATTTTCTTAATTTCTAGTTTTTCTAAAGACCCAGTGTGCATGATTTCCTTTGTCGGTTGCCATATCTTCAGAAAGATGATTCACTACTTGACAGGCTGAGATTGGAAGATGGCTTGAGCCGAGGAAATCAAGACCAGCCTGGGCAACATAGTAAACACCCATCTCAAAAAAATTTTTTTTCAATACGTAATCCAGATTTTTTTAAAAACACAAATGGTCTTTGAAATTTTCATCCGGGTATATAGAAAGAAATAAAAAGAGAGGTCCTGAAATAAATTGTAAAATTAAAATATAAAATCTGCATGCAAATATACTAATGTTTCTTAGTCTTATTAAAATTCTCATATATTTTTGGTTAGATGTTGGTTCTGAGTTTTAATCTGCTACTTTTTATTTCTTACTTTCATCTTGCCCAGTAGACATTCTTCCATCCATTCATCTATCCATCCATCCATCCACCCACAAAAGTGGTCTTTATCTACTCATTTAGTTAGTATTACTGGTACGGTTGCAGTAATTATTGAATGCCTACTGATGCATACCTGACAAAACACACGGGATTTCTGCTCTCATGGACCACTTACTCTAGTGAGGTGTTAGAAGTAAGTGTATTTTAAAATGTAAAATTAGATGATCAATGTCTTTCTTTGTGTTGCTATAAAAGAATGCATGAATCTAGGTAATTTACTTTTTTTTTTTAAAGCTTTATTTGACTCCCAATTCTGCAGGCTCTACAAGAAGCCTGATGCCAGCATCTCCTTCTTCTGAGAGCCTCAAGCAACTTCCACTAATGTTAGAAAATGAATGGGAGCTGGCAGTTCATGTAACAAAATTCCAGGAGGCAAGAAATTGGGAAGGAACATGCAACGCTCTTTTTAGCAATCATTTCTCCTAGCAACTGATAGAGCAAGAACTCACCAAGCTGTTCATAAGGGATTTGCTTCCTTGACTGAGAAACCTCCCATTAGGCTCCGTCTCAACATTGGGGATCAAACACCTCCCATCAGGCCCCACCTCCAACACTGGGGATTATATTTCAACCGCAATTTGTAGAGGAGAAACATCCAAACAATATCAGCATCCTTTGAAACAGGAAAATGTAATTTCTCTATCAAGTATGTTACACTTAAAGCCATGTTTGAACAGACATCATTCTTCCCTATATGCAATATAGCATTTGTGCTCCCAGGAGAAAGCACTGAAATGATTACATATTCAGTGCAATCATTGGTATTTTATAGTTAAGTAAACTGTGTTACAGAGAAGGTAGATAACTTTTAAGTGGCAGGAAAATCATATAAATTTGGAGAACACATATGTTAGTTTTAGTCTGAAAAAATTTTTGTTGTTTTGGGTGACATGCCCTTTCTAAGAACAAGTATGAAAATTGAGGGGCTAAAAAAAAGAGGCAGGTGACCTCATGTTTCCAGTAAACTCACTCTGGTATCTAGACTATAATTTTATCACCTTTGGAAGAATGGATATTTAATATTTTATTTTAGAAATAAACTGTGATTATAATGTTTGGTCTGGATGCTAATCCCTGCTCTGTTGCTAACTATTATGTGTTTTTCTTAATCTCTCTAGGATATATATTTCTTTCACTATAAAGTTAAAGGTTTAAATTGTGTAATTTTAAAAAATTATTTTAACCTTTTATTATAAATGAAAATAATTAGAGAAAATATTTAAAAATAAAAAATGCTCTGACTAAATTTATTTTCCCCCTTTTTAAAGGTTTGATATTATAATAGATGGCACCATCATAAGAAGCAGACACAGTGTGGCCATCCTCAATAGAATGGCTTTCTCAAAGAACTGCCAAGAGTTCAGGCAATGTGTGTGTGAGAGGAGGGTGGCAATGGTGAAGCTGGAGAGCCTCCATTAGCCTCCCTGAACCATTAGGCAAAGGTGATTTTTTCTTTCTAGCTGCAACTACCAACAGAGTAGAGCCAATGCAAGGCTACTTGAGACACTGGGAAATGGAATGTAATCAGGAAAGACTATCTCTCTGACTAGTATGAGAGCTTCATGTTTCCTGTTCAGGATCACCAACATTTCTCAGCTTGAGTCCAGTCACAAGAAGCCCTGTTTACATGCCACCAACCAACCTCAGAAACCCGTAATGTCATCTACCTTCTTGGTTTAGAGATAACTTTTAGCTTTCTTTCTTCTCAACATCTAATATCACCTCTCTGTTTCCATGTCTTTCTTACACTTGGAGGAGTGAGAAACTTTTTGAAGTAGAGGAAGTACATGGAAGTAACACCATTTCCCCTGACAGTCAAGTAGTCCATGAGAAATTAGCAGTCACTCCCCAGATTGTACCACCAAATGCACAAGAAATTCTTTTTTTGTTCCAGTTTATAGTATTCACTTCCCAGTGTCTCAATAAAGACCCCATCTACCATGTCTATGGCCTGTTTCCCAACAGAGATGTCTCTTTTTATGAGAATCTCAATGTCTTATAAACATTCCTCTCTTTGTCCATTAAGACTTTGATAATTTTCTCCCTTACATGGGAATTTCTCCCAGAAAAGAAATACATCCTAAACTCACTGAGTTCACTGGTTCGTTGATAAATTAATTTGGGGGGTTTAATACTAGAAACCATATCAGAATTACTATCCCCAATATTCCTTTCAGAAAGACTGAAGACTGGAGAAAAAGTCAATCACTACATCTGCACTTGTAATAGTTTGAGTTCAGTTCCCACTTCCTTCCATTTCAGTAATACTTACACCTTTCAGGTACTGAAGATTTAATAGTAATAAATGTAAATACTGTGAAGTGTGAGTGATTTTACAATGAACATACAATTTGGGGGGAAATTTAGCATGGGAATGTTTTATGAAAAATGTGAAAAAACAATCATTATTTTGATTCTGCTTACTTACGGTTTATGGGAACTCTACAAGAGTACTGATTGTGTGATTATTTGGGATAAATAAGATGTTTTTGAAATACCTGTCTTCAAGAGAACAGTTTTAACACTTTTCTAAATTGAAATCTTTTGAGGCAAGCTTAAGGCATCAACACACTGTTGCTGAGTAAGCTGAGTTGAATTAGGGCACATTATTTCCAAACAGGTCATGAGAAATGAACAGAGACGGTGACATTTGCATAGCTACTCTTTTGGTGGGCACTTCTTTCTTGAGATGACTCCATGCACAAATACAACAGGGATCATTGTGAGTGACACTAACACAGCCACCAAGTTTTTTTGGTTTATTGATAAATCAATTTAGGGGCTTTAATACCAAAAAGGATAACATACTATAAACATATTATAAATCTTTGTTTTCAACAATGCAAACTGAGGTGCTTCAGTTTGTTTTTTGGAAACCTCTTTCTCATGGTGAAATGACAGAGAGCAAGAATCATATAACAGAAAGAATACTTTTGTGTTTATTCTCATAAGACTTTATTTCATAAGATTGTCACTTACCAAAGACGACTTTCAGATTCTTCTTTGAGAAGGTTTCTTTCAATTTTCTTTTGATTAGCTTCAAATTTCTTCAGGGTTGAACAAGTTCTGTTGATATATTGTGTCATGCAAAGAAAATTGCATTTGTGGTCAGAAAATGATGATTTTAGACCTATTCTGATTGACTCTTTGGCAAATCACTTTACTTCACGAAATGTATTTCATTTTATATGAAGTAGAAATAGTTAAAATTTCCTCATAATGTTACTGTTAGTTGTAACGAGGTAAATGTGGAATTAGTTTCATAATCTAAATTGTTATATAAAAGACTTTGCAAAGGAATTAGTGATTCATTTTTAAATATAGGGGAGCACAAACATACATAAACTTTCTTTGGAGATCTGTTTTCATAAACAAATTATAAAAGGGCATCTACATTGGGGAGCTAAGGATTCTAGGGATTCATATTTTCTACAATGAGTGCAGATGTTCAGTGGAAGTAGTTCAGATAATAGGCACATCACAAAAAATGAGAAGTAAGCCTGCAGTTAAGGAAGTTATGTAAACCTTGTTGCTACAGAAAGAAAATATGGCTAAGAGAAAGTCAAATGATTTGGTGGATTAAGCTTTAAAACAGAGGCATGCATTCATTCAAGTTTTGACTCTTATCACCTGTGTAGCTGCAGTCTAGCTCAGGGATGGATGGCCAGCCTCTCTTTAAGTGCCACTGATGTGAAGAGTCCAGCTGCCTGCAGAGTGAGTGTTGAATGGTATTCTCATTCCAAGTCTGTAACTAAGGGATAGTGTCACTTTCGATAGAGAGGTTGAAAAAAACAGCATATATTTGGCATACTTCTGCTCCTTCCCTGAGCTGATTCTTCTTCATCTTTGCCCTCAATCCCCTCATCTGTATGGCAACACTCACAAGATTAATCACAATATAAACAAACATTTTAAATTAACAGAAAAAGACCATAACATTCACTCGACACACTTTATTGTAATCGATTTTAAGAATAGGAAATAATCATAAATGAATTTTTAACTCTGACTTGCTGAGAACAATATCCAGTTGAGAATTGCAGAAGGGTACCACATGAAGTGGATTTTCAGCATGAGGAGGCTTTTTATCTCTTCTAGGTTCTTGTTTATATAATTTTGAGGAAATTGCAGGAAAAGTCAAACGAGGAGCCTGGTCTTTCCTGGTAGTGCTGAGATCCTCCAGTACACAATAAGCTCTTTCTTTTCCTGAGGATACTGAACTCGCTCTCAGGATTTATCAACAGAAAACAGGCCGTAAGTCCTGTGACAGCAGGAAGTATGGGGAAGTGACAGAAGGGTGATCAAAAGCTTTTATTTTGAGGATGCAAACAGATTATGAATACAACAGGAGAGCCTAGTAGGTTGTCTCCGGGCCAGCTTTAGTATTTGGGACTCACATTCTTTGTAGAGAGATTCTTACAGTTTTTGAAGACTACAAACAGCAGGATCATCCGACTTAAAATGTACATGACTTTTGTACATGCTTCATTGCATGAATAGATTTTTAGGCTCTAGTAATATCTACTATTATGCTACCAATATCATTATTATACATTTTTTCTTTTTCACATTTAATATACATTAACCAAACTATGTAACAAAGCCTCTTTACATTTGTAGGACAGTTTTTTCCCCCTTTTCTTTTTCTTTGTGTAACGCTAACTTAGAACTCAGTGGGAGAGAGAGAAGATCCCCAATTCACTGTTGGTAGTTTCTTTTGATCTTCCTTAAGCTGCCAGTAATAAAATCCTATAAGAGGACTTCGGCCAAGATGGCCAAATAAGAACAGCTAGCTATGCAGAAAGCAAGTGATCTCCTCTTTTCCAACCGAGGTACCAGGTTCATCTCAATGCAACTGTTTGGACAGTGAGTGTAGCAAACTGAGGCAGGGTGGGGCACGGCCTAACCGGGGAAGTGCAACAGGACGGAGGACCCCCTCCTACCCAACTGAGGCCATCGGGGACTTTTCTGGCCGCTCTGGCGCTGGGGCTCGCAGGCTACACTTCTCCTGTGGTCTTTGCAGCCCACATGCCGGGAGATTCCCCCTGGGCTGACAGGCGCCGTGGGTTTCCAGCACCAATCTGAGCGGCTGTTCTGGCTGGCGCGTGGAGCCTCTGCAAGACAGAGCCACCCGTGCCCCTGAGAGAAAGGGGGCTGAAGACAGGGAGCCAGGTGATCTGCCTTGGCGGGTCCCACCCCCACAGAGACCAGCAAACTGGATCCCCCTGGCTTGGGATTTTCGCAGCCAGCACAGCTGTTTGAGCTCACCCAGGACAGTCGAGCTCGGTGGTGGGAAAGGCCTCTGCCATTACAGAGGCAGTTGTCCTTACCAAGGCCTTCCACCATCATGGAGGCAGTTCTTTTTTTTTTTTTTTTTTCATTTATTTTATTGCATTTTAGGTTTTGGGGTACATGTGAAGAACATGCAAGATTGTTGCATAGGTACACACGTGGCAGTGTGATTTGCTGCCTTCCTCCCCATCACCTACATCTGGCGTCTCTCCCCTTGCTATCTCTCCCCAACTCCCCATCCCCCACCGTCCCTCCCCTATTTCCCCCCAACTGACCCCAGTGTGTGATGCTCCCCTCCCTGTGTCCATGTGCTCTCATTGTTCAACACCTGCCTATGAGTGAGAACATGCGGTGTTTGATCTGCTCTTGTGTCAGTTTGCTGAGAATGATGGTTTCCAGGTTCAGCCATGTCCCTACAAAGGACACAAACTCATCGTTTTTGATGGCTGCATAATATTCCATGGTGTATATGTGCCACATTTTCCCTGTCCAGTCTATCATCGATGGGCATTTGGGTTGGTTCCAGGTCTTTGCTATTGTAAACAGTGCTGCAATGAACATTCGTGTGCACGTGTCCTTATAGTAGAACGATTTGTAATCCTTTGGATATATACCCAGTAATGGGATTGCTGGGTCAAATGGAATTTCTATTTCTAGGTCCTTGGGGAATCGCCACACTGTCTTCCACAATGGTTGAACTAATTTACATTCCCACCAACAGTGTAAAAGTGTTCCTATTTCTCCACATCCTCTCCAGCATCTGTTGTCTCCAGATTTTTTAATGATCGCAATTGTAACTGGCCTTACTTGTGTAAACAAAAGCACAAGGAAGTTTACACAGCAGCTGGGCGGAGCCTGGGGCAGCTCAGCAGTGCCTCTGCAGGCAGATTGTGACTAGACTCCCTCCTTGCTGAGCAGGATATCTCTGAAAAAAGGCAACACCCCATCAGGGACATAAATAAAGCCCCACCTTCCCGGAACAGAGCACCTGGGAAAACAAGCGGTTGTGAGTTCCACTTCAGCAGACTTAAACGTCCATGCCCAGCAGCTCTGAAGGGAGCAGCAGAGTTCACAGCATAGCACTTGAGCTCTGATGAGAAACAGACTGCCTCCTCCAGTGGCTCCCTGACTCCCATTTATCCTAAGAGACACTTCATGCAGGAGAGCTCTGGCTGACATCTGGCAGGTATAAGATGAAATAAAAAATGATAAAGGTATAAGAAAATAAATAAAATAATATATTGTAAGAAACAAGACCTGAACTGCGAACTGAGAAAAACACAGTACAGTGAAATATAAAGTGTGACATTTTGCCTAGCTAGAAGTTTATGTGAACCTGAAAGCTGAAAAAAAAGAGAAGAGAGTATTATTTTAAAAGTGCGGATACGTTTTATGGACTTTTTTTCTATTTGATCACTTTACTGTTAAGAAGTATAAAAAAATAGACAAATGGGATTAAAATCTTTTTCACATATTCAGAGTCTGGAAGGTTGTATATGTCAAAAAATATAAGTGTTAAAATGAATCATCATTATCAAAAGTAAAAATACTTTTGACATCATAGACCACACACACACATTAGTCTTTCTCAGTATACTTCAATGTGGAAAATAGTTCAGAAGATTCCAGAAGCAACTTAACTATGAACATATTTGATTAGAAGAAGCATTTCTAATTTGTGTTCTAATTTGAACCTATAATTGTAATAATTTAGTTTGAGTCTTCTTGGTTTACTGCATGTCCTTAACAAATTATTTTCTCATGATTCTTATGGAAGTGAACTTCAACCAATTACTGAATATAGCAGGTATATATTTTACATAGGGCCAAAAATGTGTAATTTTGCATTCTATTCATATATATTTGTAGGTAGAGTGGGCTCGGGAAACAGCTTACTCTTCACTTATTAAGGTATTGGTAAACTAGGTTTAATGCCAATTAAACATTCTATTTAACAAATACTGATTTTTAAAGACCTATCTGTTTTGTGGCATAACTTCAGTTTTTATTCTTGTTTTTCCTTGATAATTACAAGATTTGTATAATTGCTATATTTGCCTACAACATTGAAAATAATACATTTAAAACATATATGCAACTACAATGTATATGTGTGTTTTTGTGTGTGTGCATGTGTGTGTGTGTGTGTATCCTGAAGTAGATTAGCATGCCACAAAATGGTATTCTCCTTATTCCACCCTCTTTATAATTAACCAATCACATAGAACAATCAGATTCTTCTCAATTTCTGGATAACCATTCTGTTTTTATGTTTTTCCCATTAAAAGGAAAATAAAACATACTAATTCTTACTTTGTCCCTTTTAAACTTTTATTTTAACAATTATACTACTGTTGTAGAATATTAAGGAATGCTAGCTTGTGTGAATCTGGGATTTCTCTTAATAAGCAACATGGTACTTTCAAAATAACATGAGCTCACAAAATATTATTTACCATTTCTTCTTTGCTGTCAGTTTGTAGCAGCATGGAGCCTTCCTTTAAACAATTCTTTTGACTGGTGTGCCAAATTTCCCAGTTTTTGGAGACATAGTAACACTTTTCTAAATTCTGAATCCAATTGTCTGGACAAGAGCTACCGTTATGAGCATGAATATTAATATTTGACTTTATTATCCTCATTGTAAAATATTAGCAGCGTGTCTCCCATTGTATTACACCCAGTGAGGCTGAACCCCATAACAGAATGATTCACATGTTGCAGTACTTACCAATTTTAGCTTCTTTGAGGCTGAATATAGTAAGATTTATGTAATAATTTCCACCTGCATGGACTTTTAACTTAGTTTAAGATAAAATTAGTTTGCAGATATCTTTACCAAAATGTTTCCTCGTCTATAAAAATTCATCTGATTATTCCAGTTGTATCAATCTTTCCTTTCGTTGAATTTTCATCATTTATAGTGTTCACCTGTTTTCTTATTGTTTCATGGTGGGCACTCTTACTGTTTCAATTTAGCTGGAAATGTACTAGCCCATTGGGTGGGTTCAATACTAAACCTTGAATTTATGTTTAAAGTCTGAGAGTTAAACAAGAAAATATTTCATATATAATGGAGAAAACAAGTAAGTTACCTTAAGGAGTGATTTGAAAACATGCTGGTGAGGAAAAATTGGAGAAGAACATAAATGAACATTATGCTTATGTGAGGACTCTGATTTAACCAAGAAATAAGTCTTCATCAGTTTTATGAAACCTGTCTTAAGAAGACATATCCTCATAAAAGAAGGATGATCAAATGTTTAAAAGGGGAAGCAAAGACCAAGAGTTTGACTAAGTGGTTCTGGCATAGGTTAATAGAAGGAAAGACACAGAAACTACACAACCATGGTTTCTAGACAGGCCCTCTATTTAGGGTAGAAAGTAATTCATCAGTAGCTTTCAAGGGCCAGATGTTGAGTTGTTTAAAGCTCTTCAATATCTTTTGTTTGGAATCCCTGCTAACCAATATCCTGAACATTGTTATAGCATAAATCATGCAGATAATGGTATTTGTGGGACTGGAGAACATGTTGGATTCGTAGGTCTCCAAATTGGATATTGTCACTGTATTCAAGGTTGATGGCTCAGAGGTTGGCCTCACTCAAGCTTGCAATGACCTGCTACATACAGAAACATTGTTGGGCACACAGTGATTCTCCAAACATTTACTTGATTAAATTTTAATAAGAAGGAGCTATGATTGGTTTTTGACATCTCTAATTGGCAATTATGTAAGTGGTATCCACAACAGGAAAATTACTTTACTAAATTATATGCACACGCATTATGAAATGCCAATTAAGTAATCTTAGAATACATAACAAACTATATGACAGGTAGAAATAGACTGCTTTTAGGTTTAAAATACTTGTAAGGCATCTAAAAGATTAAACTAGAGTAACTTCATAGAATTTTTTTTTTTTTTTTTTTTTTTTTTTT
>NW_022437026.1:1019332-1028478 GCF_009761245.1 Sapajus apella | reverse complement strand
TAGCTGGGATTACAGGCACGCACCACCATGCCCAGCTAATGTTTTGTGTTTTTTTTTTTAGAGATCTTCATAGAATTTTTAAAAAGAGCCCAGCCCTGCATTTTTATAAGAATTTTGTGGTAAATACTCCTATTTTCAAAATGAATTTTTCTGCTCAAAGCTATTTAAACTAGACTCTAAAGCAATGTCTAAAGTAGATGTATTAGGAAATTTGGAGCTAGAATTAAAAATGCACTGTGGGCGATGGAAAATCCGCCGGGGAGTCTTGGCCAGCAAGAGGGTCCCAACCTGAAAGAGGGGGTGCACAGAAATAAAGAGAGACAGAATAGCTGGGGTCTGGAGGACTGAAAAGGCAACGCCTAAACGGCGAATTTATTTTTGTCCAGGGTCTCAATATATACCTTAAGATCAAAGGTGTTTACACAATCAACAATAAGAAGAATGGAAATTTACAAAATATAGGATCACGAAAACAATCTTAAGTATGACATTCAAGGATCATAAAAGTGGGCAGGTGGTATGCTTTATCTGTTTTTACCAAAACACACTTGTGAATAACAATACCCAAGAGTCACAAGCTAAGAAATAAAGTCATTATCTAGGGTTCAAGGTGGTCATGCGGATAAGGTAAAACTTCTTGAAAAGTAAAGTCGTAAAGGTCATGCAGAGGCCTAGTGGAGACACAATGTCTGACAAAACCACACGACCCTTGCCCAAGCAGCATTGTAGTCAGAAGTAGAAACCTTTGCAACATCAGTCATTTCTTAGTTCCTTCTTTCCCATAGCTCGACTGCCTCCAGCAGGAAACTGTGTTTTGGGCTCAAGCTCACCATCTGGTGAGGCCCACACATTAGGGGGCCTTACACGGGAGTGATCCCCACAATGCACATGACTGGATAAAACAAAAATGTGTGATTTTTCTTTTTTCCTTTGTGTGTGTGTGTGTGTGTGTGTTTTTTTTTTTTTTGAGAGAGTCTCACTCTGTTGCCCAGGCTGGAGTAGAGTGTAGTGGTGCAATCCCGGCTCACTGCAACCTCCGCCTCCTGGGTTCAAGCAATTCTCCTGCCTCAGCCTTCTGAGTAGCTGGGACTATAGGCATCCACCACCATGCCTGGCTAATTTTTGTATTGTTAGTAGAGATGGAGTTTCACCATATTGGCCAGGCTGATCTCAAACTCCTGACCTTGTGATCTGCTTGCCTCTGCCTCTGAAAGTGCTGGGGCCACCACACCCAGACAATTTTTCTAAATCTGATATACTAATTGCACACATACCTCCTTGATATTTGACTGTACATTATCTTTACTTGTATTTTTTTGAAAGCTTAGTGTTTTCCACATACTATTGGAGATTATAAATAAGATTGAACTAACGAGTGATCAAAATTATGTTCCTTATAAAATCTTGACTAACCATTTTGTTGAGCACCAAATGTGTGTCACTGTTTCTTTTGAAGTATTGGTGCATATAATTAGATCTGCAGAGTGGAAACTGATTCTGTACAAATTACCTGACCTGAAAGAGTTTTGCATCAAGGTCTGACATTTCATCTGAAGGGCATGGCTTCTTGTCCACTGTGTGAAGGTTATGAGTGCACTGTCTTGGATGAGTTTTTCTTGTTGCTGCATTGTAATAGTGAACACCTAAAACACTTCAAACAATAGCAATCATTTCTAATAAAATACTGACATTGTACAACAAGATAATCCATCAACACAGACTACAGAGAAGTACAAACTGATTATTTTCAAGACAATTTTGTATAACTTCAGGTTTTTGCTTAAAATTTACATTGTCCAAGAATCAAAAGCTACAAAGAATGTGGAGCAATAAGTCTCTTTGCACCCGCTTCTTGATTCACCCAATTTCACTCCCCAAAGCAGCCAGATTTAACAATTTCGTTTTTATTCTTCAGGAGATATTCTGATTTTTACAAATAAAATGAAAATAAATGAATATAAAATCCCTTTTCTCCCCTTTACACAAATGGTAACAAAATGTTTACATGGTTTTGCACTTTTTATTTAATCACTTAATATATATATTTGAACACAGTTCCCATATCAGCACATAGACAGTTTTCTTATTCATTCCAAGTATATAGAATTTCATTGTATGAATGCATCATAATTTATTTTAGTAGTTTTTATTGCCTTTTAGACTGTTATCTTTTGGTATTACAGCAAGAAATATGGTATAAAGAACCTTAGTCATAATGTCACCCATGTAAAAATATAATGTTAAGGTAAGTTTCTAGGTCAAAATTCTAAATTATATTAGGCATATTTAAAAATATCTACTATCTACTATTCCATAAGTAATGTTGCAAATGACATATCATTTGCATCTGCCTTTATCTTTTTATGTTTGTGGTTGAAACTCACATTTATATAAACAAATGTCAGATGTATTTCCTTTTCTATGATGTCTATGATTTTATTTTTTGTCATTTTCCCCTGTTGAGCTTCTTGTCTTTTCCTTGTTGTTTTATTGTGCTGGGGCATTAATTACAGCAGACCTAAAATCATCCTGAGCAGCGTTTTTAAAGCTCCCACATGGCACTGACCTCCAGACAAACCTGAAGCATACTGATTCATAGTGTAGATTTGTAATCACGAGTCTGAGAATTTTGAGGTCATATACTAGCTTGTTAGCATTGTTTATTTTTGACAATGTGATTGATGCTTTTCCCTGGTACAGTGAGATCCAGAAAGAACTCTCCTGCTGCGTCTGGTTTCCTAGCAGGAATATGCCTATGTGATCAGCAAAATGTAAAAATTCCCAACTGAGACTCTATTTTGACTCCCAGTGTTTCCTGATTCAAGCAAGAAATGAAGTCCTGAAAGGACACTTACTGAGTGAAGAACACATGACTGAGCCTGACTTCTCCAGACTGCTTCTTGTGACTTTGTCTGATGCATATCCTTTAATACTATTGCTAAACTGTATGCTTATCTTGTATTAAACTGTATTTTTAAGCACTGTCATTTATGTTCAATGAGTCTTTTTTAGCAACCAGCCCTGTTATCAGATACTGTTAGTGCACTTTTCCATTGATATTGGTGAAGTTAGAGTTTTGGATGATATGAGCTACCATTGCATATTCCCAGTTTGTCTTTTGACTTTGCTTGTGGTCATTTATTGCACAGAGATTCACGATTTTTTGGGTTATTTTTAGTAAAAGAATATTATATGTGAAATTGACAAGTATATTTTTACATTTACATTTTGATGTAGCCAAAATGTCTGTTGTTCTAAATTAAAAGATATGACTTCAACATTTTTCTCCCAAATGGCTAAATAGTTGTGTCATATTATTAAATAATTCCCCTCTTATCTTTTAATTGCTATCTTTAACTTACTATAAATTTCTAATAAACTATTTGGTATATTTTAGTGTTATTTATATTAAATCTATTTACTTAGTTATTCATATGTTATCACCACATGCCCTTAATCACTTTAGTTTTATAATTTACTTCGATATCTCATACTTTAATACTATTTTATGTTTTTCTTTTTTATTATTCTGGTTAGCTTATTAAGCCACTTTTTAAAAAATAAATTTTATTGTGAAGCATCAATTTCTATTTAGTATTTTTCTTAACATAGATATTGATATTCTTTATCCTGTTTGATAAAGAAATAGAAATTATCTTACAGAATTTCTTGAACTTCTGGCTTTATATTTTTAATAAACTTTGAACAAGTTTTATCCAAAGATCTTATAATATTCCTTTTCTCTAATTTTCTGCCTTCACCTTTGGATCATCTATTACACATATGCCAATCTTTCTCATGTATACTTTGTGTCTCTCACCCACTTTCTATACTTTGCCATCTTTTCACAACTCCTTTTTAAATTTCTGCTTTATCATCTATTTTACTAATTTAGCCTTCATCTGGATAGCTTTATTCAATTCTTTGAGGGGGAAGGAGGGTAGAGCAGTTCTTGGCTGCTGCAATTTGTTAAAGCTTTATCGAGGTATACAACTACATGCATAGTTTGATACATTTTCATGGATATGTTCATGAAGTAAATCATCTTCATAATCCAGATAATGAGCATATCCATCATGCAACCAGTTGTATGAGCTTATTTTAAAATTTTTTACCATCTTGCTCAGGATGGTCTTAAACTTCTGGGATCAAAGGATCCCAAATTTCTGGGATTACAGGAGTGAGCCACCACACTTGGCCTGTAACTTTCTTTTTATCTTCTTCCTAATGTCTTTTGCATAGTATGTGTTTTTTCTTTTATGAGGTCCACTAGTTTATCAACTTTTCCTCCCTTTTTTACATTTCTAACTTTTATTTTAAGTTCAGGGTTACATATGCAGGATATGCAGGTTTGTAACATAGGTAAACATGTGCCATCATGATTTGCTGCACAGATCATTCCATCACTTCTGTATTAAGCCCAGCATCCATCAGGTATTCTTCCTGATGCTCTCCCTCCTCTCACCTTCTACCCTCCAACAGGCCTAGTGTGTGTTGTTCCCCACAATGTGTCCATGTGTTCTCATCATTCAACTCCCACTTATAAGTGAGAACAGGTGGTATTTGGTTTTCTGTTCCTGAATTAGTTTGCTGAGGATAATGGCTTCCAGGTCTATCTGTGTCCTGGCACAGGACATGATCTTGTTCCTCTTTTTGGTTGCACGATATTCCATGGTGCGATATTTTCTTTATCCAGTCCATCATTGACGGGAATTTAGGTTAATTCCATATCTTTGCTATTGAGAATGGTGCTGCAATGAATGTATGTATACAGGTTTTTTTTTTAATAATAAAATGATTTATATTCCTTTGGGCATATGCCCAGTAATAGGATTGCTGGATTGAATAGTATTTCTGCCACTAGATCTTTGAGGAAATGCCACACTGTCCTCCATAATGGTTAAAATAATCTATCCTCTCACCAACAGCTTAAAAGCATTATTTTTCTCTGCAACCTTGCCAGCATCTGTTGCTTTTGGCTTTTTAATAATAGTCATTCTGACTGAAGTAAAATGGTATCTCAAGGTGGTTTTGATTTGCATTTCTGTAATGATCAGTGATGTTGAGCTTTTTTATATATATTTGCTGCCTGCATGTATGTCTTCTTTTTAGAAGTGTCTGTTCATGTCATTTGCCCATGTTTTAATGGGGTTCTTTGGGTTTTATTTTCTTGTAAATTTGTTTAAGTTCCTTATAGATGCTAGATATTAGATCCTTGTTAGATGAGTAGATTGCAAAATTTTATCCCATTCTGTAGGTTGTCTGTTTACTCTGCTGATAGTTTCTTTTGCTGTGCAGAAGCCCTTTAGTTTGATCTTATTTGTAAAATTTGTGCCTTTTCTTGCAATTGCTTTTGGCATCTTTGTCATGAAATCTTCTCCCCTGCCTATGTCCAGAATATTATTGCCTATGTTTTCTTCCAGGGTTTTTACAGGGTTTTACATTTAAATCTTTAATACGTCTTGAGTTGATTTTTGTATAAGTGCAAGGAAGGGGTACAATTTCAATTTTCTGTACATAGCTAATCGGTTCTCACAGTACCACTTATTAAACAGGAAATCTTACCCATTGCTTGTTTAGTAGGTTTGTCGACGATCAGATGGTTGTAAGTATGTGGTCTTATTTCTGGGCTCTCTACTCTGTTCCATTGGTCTATGTATCTGTTATTGTACCAGTAGCATGCTGTTTTGGTTGCTGTAGCCCTGTAGTATAGTTTGAAGTAGGGTAGAGTGATGCCTATAGCTTTGTTCCTTTTGCTTAGTGTTGGTTATTTGGGCTCATCTTTGGTTCCATATGAATTTTAAAATATTTTTTTCTAATTCTGTGAAGAATGTCAATGGCCAGTTAATGGGAATAGCACTGAATCTGTAAATTGCTTCAGGCAATGTGGTCATTTTTATGATATTGATTTTTCCTATCCATGATAGGAAGATATATTTCTTCGAGTAGATACCCAGTAATGGGTATATGAGCATAGAATGTTTTTACATTTGTTTGTGTCATCTCTGATTTCTCTGAGCCATGGCTTGTAGATCTCCTTGAAGGGGTACTTCACTTCCCTTGTTAGCTGTATTCCTAGATATTTTATTCTTCTTGTGGCAATTGTGAGTGGGAGTTCATCCCTGCTTTGCCTCCTGGCTTGCCTATAATTGATGTATAGGAATGGTAGCAATTTTTGCACATTCATTTTGTGTCCTGAGACTTTGCTGAAGTTGCTTATCGGCTTAAAAAGCTTTTAGGCTGAGATGATGGGGTTTTCTAGATACAGAATCACATCATCTGCAAACAGAGAAAGTTTGACTTCCTTTCTTTCTATTTGAATATCTTTCATTTCTTTCTCTTGACTGATTGCACTAGCCAGAACTTTTGATACTACATTGAATAGGAGCGGTAAGGGAGGGAATCCTTGTCTTGCGTCAATTTTTTCAAGTGGAATGCCCAGCTTTTGCCCATTCAGTATGATATTGGCTATGGATTTGACACAGATGGTTCTTATTATTTTGAGGCATGTACTTCATATCTAGTTTACTGAGGGCATTTAGCATGAAGACATATGGAATTTTCTCAAAAGCTCTTTCTCCATCTATTGCGATAATCATGTAGTTTTTGGCTTTAGTTCCATATATGTAATGAATCACATTTATTGATTTGTGTGTATTGAACCAAACTTGCATCCTGGGGATGAAGCCTACTTGATTCTGGTGGATAAGCTTTTTGATGTGCTGCTGTATTGGGTTTGCTTTTGTTGAGGACTTCTGCATCAGTGTTCATCAGGGATATTGGCATGAAGTTTTTTGTTTGTTTGGTTTTATCTCTGCCAGATTTTGGTACTGATGTAATGCTAGCCTCATGGGGTGAGTTGGGGAGGAGTCCCTCCTTTTTAATTACTTGAGATAGTTTTAGAAGGAATGGTGCCAGGTCTTCTTTGTTCCTTTGGTAGAATTCAATTGTGAATCTGTCTAGTCCCGCTTTTTTTTTTAATTGGCATGTTATCACTTCCTCAATCTCAGAAGTTATTCCGGGACTCAATTTCTTCCTAGTTGAATCTTGGGAGGGTGTATGCATCCATTTCTTCTAGATTGTCTAGTTTATGTGCATAGAGGTGATTTTTTCTCTGATGGTTATTTGTATTTCCCTGAGGACAGTGGTAATATCCCCCTTATCATTTCTGATTGTGTTTATTTGAATCTTCTCTTTTTTTTTTCTTTATTAGTCTAGTTAGTGGTCTATTTTATTAACTTTTCCAAAAGCCCAACTCCTGGATTAGTTGATGTTTTAAGGGTTTATTATGACTCTATGTCCTTCAGATTAGCTCTCATCTTAGTTCTTTTCTTTGGCAAGCATTGGGTTTTGTTTGCTCTTGGTTCTCTAGTTTTTTTAGTTGTGATATTAGGTTGTTAACTTTGGATGTTTCTAGCTTTCTGACGTGGGCATTCAGTGTTATAAATTTCCCTCTTAGCTCTGTTTCAGCTATGTCTCAGAGATTCTAGTACATTGTATATTTGTTCTCATTAGTTTCAAAGAGCTTCTTGATTTCTACCTTGACTTCATTATTTATCCAAGAATCATTCAGGAACAGGTTGTTCAATTTTATTTACTGATAGCCTAGAAGAAGATAAAGATTCAAGCATCTTTGAGTGTTATTGCACGAAGCTTTAAGAGTTACACCTATTTATTGAGCATGTATTACATACTTGGTATTCTGATCAATACTTTATATAATCATATTAAATGAGCTTCATAATTAACTTATGAGCAAGGTAATAATATTAAACCCATTTCAAAGATAAGAAAATAGAGTTTTAAAGACATTAAATTACTTATCTCAAGCCACATAGAGAGCAAGTTCTAAAATAGTGATAGTTCTCTAACTGTATTAAAGGCTACTTGTACAAGAATTATGTCATGGTGCTTGTAAAAACCCAGGTCTCTGTGTCTCCTCAGCATTCTGAGTAACATCAGCATTTATGTTTGAATATCTCTGTGTTTTAACCAGAGTCTCAGTTGAGGTGTTTGAGAACTATGTTCACAAATTGTATTCACTACTTAAAGAAGGGAAGCTATGGGAAAGAAATGCAATTTTTGCCTATTATCCTGTGAAAGGGTGCCTTTCCACATATTCTATAAGTACTTCGTGAGTTACTCAGCAAAAATCAAGCATAGAACTGTTAGGAAAATGCTAGATAAAGCATTTTTACTTGTCCTTCTGTCTAGTAGCCTCTGAAACTTGTTAAGCATTTATTCATCTTACAAACACCATGAGGAAAAATTTTCTTTTTCCTCTCCAGCACAAAAAATTACTACTGTTGAATCTAACCATAGGTAGACTTGGAATAGTAATTGTATTTGTGTAATGTTTTAATGATTGAATATTTTTCTCACAATCTTTTACAATGAGAAACAAATATCTCTTTGTTTCCTGTGAGCCAAGGTCTGGAGCCGGTGCTCGTAATAGAATAGTGAATGGGGAAGCCATAGTGTTTGCTTTCATGGAGTTTCTGGTACGGTTCATCCTCTAAAGACTTATTTTACATTGTAGAACTGTGAGGTATAAAACATAGGTGTTATTATTTCTATTTTAAATATGAGAAAAGGGAAGTTAAAGAGGCTATGAAACTGGTTTTTGATCGTAATTTAGTTAATTGACATCTAAATTATTCTACTGATTCTAAGTTTAATATTCTTTTGCTATCTTTCATGGTCTTTCAAACCTACATATTTTGTACAGATTTCAAACACAGGTATTTTGCACAACTTAAGTCAATTAAGCCCTAACCTATATTGCCCTATTTTAATTTTATATGCGTACATCTGAAGATGCAGTAAATTATACTATGTTTATGTAATTAGAAATGGAGGACGGCCGGGTGCGGTGGCTCACGCCTATAATCCCAGCACTTTGGGAGGCTCAGGCAGGTGGATCACGAGGTCAAGAGATCGAGACCATCCTGGTCAACGTGGTGAAACCCCGTCTCTACTAAAAATACAAAAATTAGCTGGGCATGGTGAAGCGTGCCTGTAATCCCAGCTACTTGGGAGGCTGAGGCAGGAGAATTGCTTGAAACCAGAAGGCGGAGGTTGCAGTGAGCCGAGATCGTGCCATTGCACTCCAGCCTGGGTAACAAGAGTTTCACTCTTGTTACCCA
>NW_022437026.1:986986-1019232 GCF_009761245.1 Sapajus apella | reverse complement strand
AAAAAAAAAAAAAAAAAGAAAGAAATGGAGGACAAGAAGAAAGAAAATTAAAGGAAAATAGAATAATTAGGAAGCAAATGATAAACTCATGATGGGTTCTGTATATTCAAAGAAGGGACTAGGTAACTCTGATAGAAAAGA
This sequence comes from Sapajus apella, assembly GCF_009761245.1. Classification (NCBI taxonomy): domain Eukaryota; kingdom Metazoa; phylum Chordata; class Mammalia; order Primates; family Cebidae; genus Sapajus; species Sapajus apella. The sequence continues at coordinate 1,019,091 of NW_022437026.1, read as the reverse complement.
TAATATTAAAAATAACTTCAAGGAGAAGGGAGAAATAAGCATTTCTCAGCTACTGATTCATTCATAGATATCTTTTATTGTACAATCAAGTCTTTATTCGTGTTGTCCTGCCCATCTGTTTGCATTAAGGTAGTTCGTCCACATTGGCCTTGCCAGCCTTCCTCTGACACATTAAATAATGTTTGTTCTCACAGAAGGTAGGGTGCATTTTCCCATTATGAAAATAAGCGCAATTCATATTTTCTTTTCCATCTTCCAAAAGCTCAAACCTATGAATGGGAAAGTTAGAATAAATTCCTTTGAAAATTAAGCAAACAATCTGTAATCAAACTCTGTGTGTAGTATTTTGATGCACAAAATAGAGACTCTGGGGAAAATAGGGAAAAAAAAGAATCTCCTTGTTGAGAAACTTCCAACCTGCTTGGCATTACAAGGTATGTATCTTTAAAAAGCCCAATAGCAATTTCATGTAGCATAAGATTAAGGAGCAAGGGAAAACTAGGTAAAATAGAAGCCCTGAAGAAGTGATGGAAATGGCTCCAAAATAATGGGAAAATGCATTATCTACAAGATCAGACTTTAGTTTGGTATTAATGGAAGGGCAGGACTTAGATAAACAGGAAATGGAAGAGCGCTCACTATGAGGCAAGTAGCTGCAATGGATGGCAATACGCTCATAGAAAAGTGAGCTGATTCAGTATTTTTGAACGGAGGATTTGTGTTACAGGATAGATGACTTAAGACAGCAAGCTGTATTGTATTTGCCTGTTAACTTACATTTATTTCTTTCTAAACTGCTTATGATGAGAGGACAAGGAATATGTATTTATTAGTTTACTTGGAAAATATCTGCAGAACTATGTGCAAAGATGTTCTATGTGCTGAGGATACACTGATAAAGACAAGAAAGCTAACGTCTTTCTTGTTGGGGAACTTTCATTTCAGTGGGGCGATACCAGTAAGAAGCCCAAAAAAATAGACAAGAAAAATTCAGACAGTGGTAAGAGTTACAAAGATACAAAACAGTGGTAGACCATATGGATGTGAGTTTAAGGTAGGCTAATTTAGTTTGGGAAATGTTCACCTTATTGAAGAAATGATGTTTGAATAGAGACTTGAGTCTCTGTGGGGGATGGTCATGGAGTTGTGGAGGCAGAGCATTCTAGAAGAAGGAAGTAGCAAGACAAAAGCTTTAAGGTAACAAAACAAGTTTGATCTGTTGGAAGAATAGAAAGAACACTAATTTGCCTGCAATATTGTGAATGAGGCAGCAAGCAATAGGAGACAAAGCCCAAGATCTGTGAAGAGGCTTGCGTGCAGTTGTAGTATCTTCAGATGCTACCTATAGTAAATACTTAATAAATATTTGTTTAAAAATTTAATTGATAATTTGACTAATGATAAGATTATAAATTTTGGTTGTCAGTTTAAATTTTAATTCAAGAGAGACTGCAGTTTTGATATACAGGATGAACAAAAGATGTCGAGACTGGAGAACAGAAAGCCATATAGGAAGCAATTCAACGCTTAATGCAATTAGTCCCTTTGCCTGGATTGTTTGTAGAGTGATGAAGCTTCATTAATGAACATTGGAATTACCTTGTGAAATGCAATGTATTTAATTTGGGGGGACTCCTAGAAGAGTAAGCAAAATGATACTGAAAACTCAAAAGGACTCTCAAGGTAACAATTTTCAACTGTAAAATAATGAGGATGAAATTTTGTTTTAAAAATATGTGAAGATAATCAGAGCAAGCAAAACACAAAAACACACACACACATGCGCATGCACACACACATACATATACACACACATACATGCAACAGTGTTCTATGATAAAGTTGAATGTAGAAACTAATGGGAATAATATCATAGATAAAGGTGGATTGTGGCTTAGATAAAAAGCAAAAAAAAAAAAAATGAGAGAGAGGGGAAAGTAAAATTGTCTTATGACCAGTTCTCGCTTGTTTGAATTAGGGGGTAAGTGACTCCCCTGCTGCTTACATACCCATAGTAGTGACTTGGACTGAGAGGAAAGGGAATCTCAGGAATAAGAGTTCTAGTACTGCCTCCTATTCTAAGTGTCCAGTGACTCACATATTTTGTGAGAGAACTGAGCCATCCTCCCACTTCCAGACCTCATCAGACTTCTGGCGAGATAATCCGACCCAACGAATTAAACGAGTCCTGGTTTTGATGTATTCCTGTTGTACACGTAAATAAACACAATGGTCAGAATCCCTCCACAGCTCTTGGTAATGATGTAAAGATAAAGCTTCATAATAAGACCTGGGACAAAAAAAGTTGGATTATATGTATATATTAATATTAATGGATTACATTTGATGTTTGAAATTGTACCAATTTGCCTTGTCTGAGAGCTTAGAAAAATTGTAGGACACAGGTAAAATTGTACACAAAATAGCTGATATTCTAATCTTCCTTTGTGTTTATAATACATATTTAGAACTTCAATCACTTGAGGATTATACTGCCAAATAGAATACCAATTATGATCCAAAGAAATAAATGTAAACAGATGAAGAAAACACAAAGAAATACATTGTTGATGAGTTCTGTATTCCTTAGAGTTAAAGCCCCACCTGCTTTGGTTTTAAAATCAATACACTCATTCAACAAATACGTATTGGGTAACACAGGAAGTCCTCACTTAACACAATCAATTAATAGATTCTTAGAAACTGACTTAGGTGAAGCAAGGTAGAGCCAAGCCAATTTGATCACAGGTTAATAGATATAAAGAAGAGCTAAATACTTACAGCATATTTCTGGTCACAAAAGCATTACTCAGCTTGTAAGTAAAGACTCAAAATACTTCTAATAGTAAACATTGTAAAAAGTATAGAAAAAGCAAATATAAATCTATATCTATAGCTTGACTATAAAATCTTACATAAGGAAGTATTTGTTTTAGTTAATTGAGTAAAGGTGTTTATGATGTCTTTCTTGAAAGAATTTATAAATAATGTACCTCTATCTTTCCCTATTTACTTTCTTCTAATTAGCAATTATCACTATCTAATATACTATATGCTATATCATTTCTTTTGTTTCTTGGCTGTTGCTTTAACTAGAATATACGCTCCTTGAGGTTAAATTTTTCTCTTTCTGTCGTATTAACTGCATATGTCCAAGTTCTGGAACAGTTTCAGCACATAGTTGTTGAATTCATGAAGGAATAGGTGAATCAATCGACCTATGAGTAACAAAATCAAATGGAGGCCAAATGTTTATATATTCTCAGATCTCCCAAATAACAAATGAGAATGCATTCTTGGTAAACAAAACAAAACAAAAAAAGACTTGAGCTTCTTGACAGATATGTGAGACTCACAATATCATTCCACATGAGAAATGATGTGAAAGTCACCTGAGACTCTTTATTTCTTAAAACTTGAGTCACCAGGAAACTTTCTGTTATTTCCTAACATTTTCTTTAAAATATATCAACATTATATACTTCCCAATAGGAGCTGACAGATAAATTCTACCTGAAATCTAACTATACAATTTCTTTTTCTGAAAAGTTGCATGACTACTTTTAGTTATAAATCTTCAACCTGGCATCTGCCTGAACTAATACAAATTCAGGATATACATATATGACTCAAATTAACCTCTATATAATAGAGCTGAGATTTTAGAAAATTCTCTTATTTTGCTGGAGGGGAAAGAAAAGCTAATTTATTTAACTGAATATCTTCTGTATGTGTCTGATCCCACAGAAACAGCAAGTGGAGAGTGCAGAAACTTAGAACAACACAGGACACAGATGATTATGAACATCACTGAGCTGACTCTTTATGTGTGACCCACTATGTCTTGGGCTGTCAGGAAGGGACAAGACTCCAGCAATGTTGTAGAATATTATGACTTGATTGAATATTTGGGTTCTGTAATTCTTACTAGGTTTCATAAGGTTCGTAGATTAGTACAAACTGAGAGATGTTAAGAAAAATGTAAGAGGCCGGGCGCGGTGGCTCACGCCTGTAATCCCAGCACTTTGGGAGGCCGAGGCGGGTGGATCACCAGGTCAAGAGATCGAGACCGTCCTGGTCAACGTGGTGAAACCCCGTCTCTACTAAAAATACAAAAAATTAGCTGGGCATGGTGGCGCGTGCCTGTAATCCCAGCGACTCAGGAGGCTGAGGCAGGAGAATTGCCTGAACCCGGGAGGCGGAGGTTGCGGCGAGCCGAGATCGCGCCATTGCACTCCAGCCTGGGTAACAAGAGCGAAACTCCGTCTCAAAAAAAAAAAAAAAGGAAAAATGTAAGAAACAAAAAGGTTCAGTGTTACATTTGAGGTTTTTCTCCCTGGCTTCCAAAATATTTGACATAAGAATCTTCTTACCTGAATGTTCTGGTTGTCAATCTTCAGGAGAGTAGAATTCATGTCAAGGCAGTACTGCTTACTGTCTTCCCATGTCAAGTTGTGCTTGAAGAACCCATAGCAGCTACCTCCATAATATCTCCAGTTTGTGTCACAGGGGCTGCATTTATGGTCTTCTGGGGGAACCAAGCACAGGAATGGTGTATTTTTTCTAAATTGGGTTTACATTTTCTCCACATTCAATGTTTCCTGCAGATCTGAAGACTCCCTTCAGTTACCGTCAGAGAAATACTCCAGGGGGTGGAGATGAAGACATTAAAAAAACAAGACTTACTGAAAGTGCCCTTTTGCTCTGCTTGCTTTATTACATATTGGCAGAAGCGCTTTGCTAATTGTTGCAGAGCTTCTGAGACATTTTCATTCTCATCTTGTAGATAATTTTGCTGCATGGCAGCTAGATGCAAAAAGAAAATAATAATACTATGTCATTAGAACCACATAAATGATGCAAAGATGTCATTGAATTTTCATTTCATTAACATTGCTAATACATGAAGAGTTGACTAGATACACATGATTAAATGAATGTTGAACAGTGTGAAGGAGCTATATGAAACAAATTAAGAAACACACACAACTGACACTTGAGGGTTAATAAGTGAACTATTTGAAGGAGACAATCACAAATAAAATTCCCAACATCATTAACATGCCTGAAGCCTGTCTTCAAGAAAATGAAGACAGGCTTCTCAGCTGCGTTATAGAGGTGAATGACCTCTTATTTCTTCCTCTTGGTGTGATGTCAAACGACTCATTTAAAAATGCATGCTGATTTCTTGTTATGCTTAAAGTACTTGCGATATTCAGGTAAATAATAAAGAAATACAAGATTATAAATGTAAGATTCTAAAATCTTTTGAAAAATCAACAAATATACAAAGAACAACTACACAGACTACAGTGTGCCATTGGATGGCTGTGGGATTAACAGAAAGAAGAAACCCACAATAATTGAGTAAACAAAATGGGAAAGAAACAATTTTAGGTAGGAAAAATAGAATGAGAAACATTTCAGACAGAGGAACAGGGAATTTATACATGAAACTGAAAAACTCTAGTTTGGCTTGTTCTTATGATATGCAAGCCAGGAAGAGGTGAAAAAAGTTTTAAAAAATAGTTTGGATCCATACTGACGAGGATCTTAAAGGCCAGAAGTAGATTCTTAAAAATAACTTTTAATTAATTAAAAAACGTAAACTCTTATTTTAATCCCAAGGGAAAGGTCAGTGCTCTCTTTAATGAGATTATCTTGGCAACTCTTTGTAGGACAATTGGAGCAGTGACAGATAGACAAACAGTGACCACTGAGAAGCTTAGCGGGATATGCTGTGACCCTTCAGTATTGCCTTCCGCCAATCAAATTTTTGGCAAAGAGTCAACACTTACACCAAATCCCCAGAGCCACCAGCCCGATAACCATCCCCACGCACAGGATCAGCAGAATCAAAGCCATCACGCGCCACCAGGAGGAGGAAGCATGGTCAACTGCAGGCATACAATAAAGACATCAAGGAGCAGGCAGTATAGGCTAGCTACAGGGAAGGCTCGCCCCTGCCCCTGCCCCTGCCCCTGCCCCTGCCCCTGCCCCTGCCTTCTCAGGATTCTCCAAGTAATCAAAAGAGCTTCACTGGCAGATCTCTCCTGTGTTCTCCCGATCATCAACAATAAGCATGGCCCACCCCAAACAACACACCCATTCCCATCCCCAGTCGACTTTCCCTCTCCAAGCCAAAATAGTACAGTCTGTTAAGGCCTGGTATGTTTGTCTTTTTTATTTTGTTTTGTTTTATGCCCACCCATGCCATAAATAATTGCTTTAATAAACAGCAGCTGGAGAATCACCCTCATTTGCTCACATTTACAAAATGAAGTTTCCAAACATTCTCTTCCCTTAGCCCCTTGACTTCCATGCTCTACAGCATTAAACTCTCAGAACCTTAATGCAATTTTCCCTGCACACATATTTGTAAATAGGTCTGTATGAGCCTAGGAAAATACTATTCAAATGTTTTAGAGCATTAACATCATTCAGGAAAAAGAAATTAAACTATATATACTATCAAAGTAGAAAAAGAAAAAATTGAATCAACTAATTATTTGAAATTAATTTCTAAATTATTGGCTCTGAGCATTCTTACCAGAGATGAGAGCTGGTTTTTGAGTTTTAATATTTAAGGTAACGTATCCGTCTTCATCCTGCATGGCTTCCCAAGTACTGCAAGTGAGCTTAGAGTTCAATGACTTTGCAAAATGTAGTGTCCAACTCTTACAATTTCAACATCTGTCAGTATATGATCCTCCTGTCTCTAGAAGGGTAGAACCATGTGAGAGGGGACACATTTTTTGCTTTGCTTTTTGTTTTCTAGGAAGCCTTTTCAGAGCTGCTCAGAGATACGTGGACTCTGAACACAAAAATACAAAATAATAATAACTTGTGGTAAAGGAGTAGATAGGGTATTTGCTTCCCGTTTCCTTATCTTCAACACTAAATAAAGAGACGTTCCATATCCTTTCTAAGAAAAAATGTTCATGTTCTATCTTAGCCCTAGCTTAGTCTAAATCGTATTGCTCAAATGAAGAGATTTCTGGTGAAAATTCATGGATAGCTCACCAGCAGATATGCAGTTTATCCCATTGTGAGAAGCAAGCCTAATATAAGTGGATCTAATAGGGGCTAAATTGGATGATTCATGGTCTTGCTTTGGAAGAGAAAGAGACCATTCCTGATTATGACCTAGAATCTACCCAACTTCTTGCATATTTTATACATCAATTTTTTTTAATTTGGAGGCTCCACGTTGGGCAGGTCTGATGTTGCTTAGATTTAAGTATTAGAGGAAAACTATCAAATAAAGTAAAATACACAGAGATAGTGACTTGCTGCACTGTTCTTTAGCAGTGTTTGCGCTTTAAAGCGAGTTTCCTGAAACGGAAAAACTTTGATTTGATGAAATCACTTAATTTCAATGATAGTGGTGCTTAGATAAATATTTAAGACTGAATGGTTTCCTAGCTCCCTTTCATCACAATATAATCTGCATTGCACACATTTAACTTTATGAAATGGGCTTTTAAATTATTTTATCTTGCATTGAAAGTAGTTAAAATAACAGCCATACAAAGCCAGTTGATGTGTTTATTGTAGAAATACCTGGGAGGATGTTGTCTATTTGCCATGGAGTAGCTCTCACATAGCTTTACAGCAGATTTTTATTTTTGTTAAATTGCCACGACTAGTGAAGCTTTAAGTAGTAGTCATTTACCTTATAAGTCATCTTATTTCTATTTTTCTTTACTTAGCAGAATGTTAGGCTTTTCAATATAGTGATTATACGGGCTGTAGAGGCAGCTATTTTGTTACTAAATTGCCCTTTGGCATAGCTTGCAGATTTTTTTTTTCTTCCCTCCTGTCTCCTTCACTCTGAATTCCTTGTCAAGTCACTTAAAATTATCTTTCATTCTAAATTTCTTCCTCTGTACTCTTCAAATTATTTTGAGAATGAGATGAATAAACATAACACACATAGAAGACATTCCCTGATTTTGGAAAGGCAAACTTAGTATAATTCAAATATTTTTACCAAAACTAATTCTTAATTTAAAAAAAAATCACACTTGAAATAAATGCCAAATTTTAAAAAATTACTACAAATTAAAACAACAACAACAACAAACATAAAATCCCAAGCTCATTTTTATTGCTAAGTTTCTTATCTCAGTTAAAATATTTAGGAGTTCCCAGTCATAAGCTGGGTAAATTCAGTCACTTACCATTCATCTACCACTGCTTCTGTTCTCATAACTTCAGTTTCAGCCAAAAGGGACTCTTCACTCTTCAATCACTAATTCTCAGGCTTTTCTGGAAGATTGGGATTGGATTGGGGTCCCATACTCCCTCCCTCCCTTTCTACATCTGCTCATCAACAAGTCCTGAGGGTATTCTGTTACAGTAACCCCTCTCTTTCAGATTCTTTCCGTCACTACCTTACTTTAGTGTTTTGCTCCCTAGAATATACAAAAACACTGAAAAATAATTGAACAAATAACTGTGACAAAGTAACAAAGAAAAAAGAAAATCTATGGAGGTTATAGTTAAAATGACGCTTTTCCAATAAAGCTTTACTCTGTTCTCTTAGGTACCAAACAGTACATATGAAAACTTAATCCGTTAAAATAAATCAGATTTGTAAAGGTAAGATCCAAGGAAATTTAGACAATTTTTAATTATTGTAAATTTTTTTTTGTTTATTAACAAAAACTTTAAGATGGTATTAAAGATAATGATTAGATTGCTTTGTTGAGTTTTCTCATCTTGAGCAGCTGGTTTCATTAGAAAACGCATCCCATTTTTTTTGGTAAATCACCAGGAATGTGCCGGGGTCAGCTCTTGGTCCTTCAGTGCTTAGAACCCTACACTTAATGCCAGAAGTAGGTGGACTGAAGTGGGTAACAGCCTCTGAAGATACTCCTTTGCTATACCTCAGGCTCTGGATTTTCTGCTGCTTTTTTCCTCTTTCTCATTGTAATTTAACATTGTTTTGGGGTCTTTGATCATTCCAGCCACAGTCTGAGGGTCTTATAGCTGATCTGTGTTCCGCAGATACGTGTTTGCCTTTGTGGGTATCCTCCCTAACATGACCTGGTAGTGGTAGAGGCATGCCGAGTGAAGGCAGAGACTCTCAGGGCCAAGGAACTAACCCTTGATAACATTGAGTTCTAATTTTGCTTCCTGCCCACATTCTATAAATGTAAGTTGAATTACTTAGCAAAAATTAAGCAGAAAACAGCAGGAAAGAGAGATAGATATTATATCACAAATGCTTCTTTTTCCTTTTCCCAAATCCAGAGGCTGTGCTAGTTACCTTTTAATCACCCTCCAAAGTCCATTATTAACATATTTTATTTCCGCTGCTATATTTTAACATTGCTTGAATATCATTTCCTTCTCCTTTCTTTACCAAAGAAACTATATACAGCTAAAAAAATTCTTTATTCCAAATTTCCTGATGAAATTGAATTTGAAATAAAACCTTTTATATATTTAATATTTTACAGATTAAGAGGCACACTAAATTGTCTATTTTAAAGCAAATATTTAATGAATGTTAAATATGTTGTAAATACTGAAATTGGTGCTGAGTACTCATGGAGAAAAATCATGAAGTTAGTCTTTATGAACCATAGAGTGTTAGATTTTAGCTATGTAAACTTTTTTTTAACATTTAGAACATCTTCTCCACCCAACTAAACACCAGCCCACGTTCTTGTCCCTCTTCCTTGCTTCATTCTTTCTGTAATGCTGACCACTATCTGACACACATGGTTATTTCAGGTAGTAAAATTTTCATCCTTATCCCCAGCAACAAATGTTTCATGGCTCTATAATAGTGACGGACATTCACGTAAAGAAGGTTCTTGAGTGACATCCTTTTGTATAAGGTTGCTTTGTTATCATGTTGTTGAGGAAAAAAAATGCTTCCTGGCTGCAGCCAGAGTGTGGAGTTTGCACACTTCTATGTCTGCATGGGTTTTCTCCAGGTCTCCCAGTTTTCTCCCACATCTCAAGACTGTTCACCTTAGGTGAATTGGTGTGTCTACATGGTCCCAGTATGAGTGAATGTTGGCATGTGTGTGAGTGTGCCCTGCGATGGGATGGTGGCCTGTCTGGAGTCAGTGCCCACCTTGTCCCTGAGTTACTGGGATGTGCCCCTACCACCTAAACCGTAGAGCTGGAATAAGCAGATAGGAAAATGAATGAATGAATGAATACGAGTTATTATAAAACAAGAATTTGTAGAATAATCAATAATTATACAAATGCAAGACAATAAGCAACGCAGCCTGAAAGCACTCAGGGAGCCCAGTCTACTGGTGAGTATCTTATTGAACTACATTGTTTAAGAGGTGCTTCTGACAATTTTTGATTTGCAGATATCAATTCCTTGATTTAACCTACTGCTATGACCACCAACACCCACCGTGTGACCAAAAGTTGAGTAAATAATTAACTTATATGTTTTTATTCATCTTTCCTACCTGCATGTGTTATGTATAGTTCAAAATTTTAAAAATGTTTACTATTAGAAGTGTTTTGGGTCTTTACTTACAAGCTGAGTAATGGTTTTGTGACCAGAAATGTGCTGTAAGTATTTAGCTCTTCTTTATATCCATTAGCCTATGATCAAATTGGCTTGGTTCTACCTTGCTTCACCTAAGTCAGTTTCTAAGAATCTATTAATTGATGATGTTAAGTGAGGATTTCCCGTGTTACCCAATATGTGTTTGTTGAATGAGTGAAGCATATATGTACGACAGACATTATAATCCCAATTTTGCACATGGGATGAGAAGTCTAAGTAATTTGAGGAACATTCTAATCACCATACTTCTTATAAAAAGTAGTGCCTTTAACCTGGTTTCTAAATTCTTTCCACTATATAATGATGTCATTCATAGTCTCCATTATCTATGTCTATGGCTGAAGAATGAATAAAAGACACTAAGATAACAATGACAAGGGGTACACGCAGTAAGAATGAAAATTAGTAGAACACATAACATTGTGGTAAAGGCTGATCAATATACAGAGATGGCCAGTGGATGTGTAAAAGAGAAAGACAAGTTGGTGACCACTGTGGGTGTTATAATAATGATTCCAGACAGAAACAAAAGGAAGTGAGTATTTTGCAATTGGTGATAGCTTTTCACAGACTTTTAAATGTATACCACCTTTAAGCTAAAGCTGTTTGCCTTTGACTTAGCAGGCTTTCCACAAATACTAAATACTGTTTAATTTGGAAATGGTAGGATTTCCTGTCATAGAAAAGTATAATTAATATTTTCTCCTTTATTTACAAAAAGCTTAAACATGTGGATTTCAAAGTGAAATGAGCTTTCTTAAAATGTTAATAAACTAAATAATTAATAACTATCAGACCAAAAGAACAGAGCATTTGTTACAAACAGTAGGGAAATTGAAGGGAAAAATGTATCAGTCTGCAGTCATACCACAAAGTTGATTAGGCATATGTATACAAATCATATGCCTGTAAAAAGTTAATTAATAAATAATAATCAATTGGATTAATTAAGATTTACATCAATATTTGAAGAAAGGAAATATTCTAAGAAGAGAAAGGAGAAGGCAATATTTTTCAGGCAGGGCAAACAACTGAATAAAGGTCAGGAAGTTTGTATACGTGTACTTCTTGTGAAAAATACTACCAGCAGTCAGGCATGCTAGCTCACTCCTATAATCCCAACACTGTGGGAGGCCAAAGTGGGAAGATTGCTTGAGCCCAGGAGTTTGAGACCAGCCTAAGCAACATGCTGAAACCCTTCCTTTACCAAAATACTATAAAAATTAGCTAGATGTGATGGTGTGTGTGTAGTCCCAGGTATTTGGGAGGCTAAGGTGGGAAGATCACTTGAGCCCAGGAGGCAGAGGTTGCAATGAGCCAAAATTGTGCCATTGCAGTCCAGCCTGGGTGACAGAGCCAGATCATCTCAAAAAGAAATAAAAAATAAGCAGTACCATCTAATCTCCCAGTGTGATTGAGGGAAATAGTGTGATTAAGGTGAAATGGGAGAGTTCTGGCCCCCCTTGCAGGGCATGCAACAAGGGTATGTCTGTCTGTTCGACTGCCACGAGCTCAAACCCTCTGTGGGAGGGAAAGCATGCAAATAGGCAGGTGCAGGAGCTGGGGTGATCACTTTGGGCTCTGATCCCACTGTAGTGTCTAGAGGTGGGTGCCTGGAACCCCAGTGTTACAATGCTCTTTCAGTTCTACCGTCTGCAACCAGCTTAAGTGTTAACCAGCTAAGGGCCTCCTCTGCCTTTCTGCAAGGACAGAGGGCCAGTGTAACAGCTTTCTGTATCCTGCACTCTTATCCAGTATCCCAGAAGAATCTGATCATACATGGACTCAAAGGATGAATGTGGGGGTTTTACTGAGCGGCGGAGGTGGCTCATAGTGGGATGAATGGGGAGCTGGAAGGGAGATGAAGTGGGAAGGTCATCTTCCTCTGGAATTTGGCTGTCCAACAGCCAAATTACTCTCTGATCAGTCCCAGCCGAAATCCTCTTGGCATTCAAGTTCCTCCTCTTCTCTCTTTCTCTGCCAGATCATTCCACCATTCATCTGCTTGTCTTCTCATCTGCTCCCTGATCTGGAGCCTGAGGTTTAGGGTTTATATGGGTACAAAATAGGGGGCATGGCAGGCCAAAAGGCAACTTTTGGGGGCATGAAAACAGAAAGCTTAAACATGTGCCTGTCCCCATTTTGGGCTGCCGGTCTCCAGGACTGAAGGATGGGGCTTTTGCCAGGGAACCACCCTCTTCTACCCAGTATTTCCGTCTCTTGTCTATATCAAAGGGAAAGTAAATTGATCTACTATATTTGAATTGAGAATTTGCAGAATGTTAAATCTATCTACTATCGTACTTTCCTATTAAAATTACTACAAAACTTCATGACAGGGACTATTAATTAATCATTTATTTGAACATATGTTTGTTGATCACTGCAGATGTCCCAGGCACAATTCTATTTTCTGGGGACCAATGGTTAATGAATCATACAAGCATTTAGCTTATGTTATAGTAGAGGGTGGTAAGCACAGATAGTAAAGAAACATAGAAAGCAAAGATCAAGATAATTGTATATCATACAAGTGTCATAAAAGAAGAAAAGTGATATAATCAAGTTATTCTGGACAGGCTCAGGGCAGATCTTGGTTTCACTCACGTGGATTGCTTTGCTTAAGCTTCACTGTCAGTTATTGAACAATTGCCCAGGTTTCTTCCATGTTTAAAATAATCCAGAATAATCCAAACTGACTTCTATGACAAAATCTGCCATTGATTGCTCTTTCTATATTATTTTATCAGTTATAATTGTGGTTGGCACTAAACTTATGACAAATTTATTACTATTAAGAAAAATAAAGCACAGAGGTTTAATAACTTGCCAAAAGCCACGGGGTAAGTAAGTGTTGATCCAGGATTTGAATCACTCAGTCTGTCTTCATAGTGCTTCATTTTAATTGGGACATTTTATTATCCTGGTCAGGAATACTCACCTAATTGGGTAAATATATTAATAGATTTCAAAATAAATTCCATCATATATCCATCCTCTGTCTCCTCCTTGTGGCCATTTATTTTCCTTCTGCTTTTAGTTTATTTTTGTTTCCTTTAAGTCTTTGATACCTCTGGCTTTCATCTTCATTTTTCCCTATTTCTTTTTTGTAAATAAATTCTGAATTAATTGCCATTCTGGCCATTCTCTGGGTACTTTCCAATTTACGCCCCACTATAAAAGTGTCCTCTGAAATAGGCATGAGATATGAGAGTAGGAAGATCAGAGTGAGAATGAACCCTCCTATCATGTTAAATCAGTATTTCTTTTAAGGTCTTCTCAATCAATAATACTTCCACATTTTATAACTATGTTTCCATATTTTCCAAGGTGAGCAATATTTTCTGACAGGTTTAATTGATGTGAAGCAGCAAGAAAAGTCAAAGGCAATTCCAAGCTTTTGGCTGAGAAACTGTATGTTTGGAGTGTTCATTTATTAAGATGGAGAAGCACATTGGGAAGAAGTACCCATTTTTTGATGTATTAAATTAGAAAATCCTATAATGTATCAAAGTCAATATGCCAAGAATCCAGTCAGACATGTGGTCCTGTAAATCAAGCACTGATATGGAGATAAAAAATTTTGGACATTATCAGTATATGGCTGTTATCTCAAGTCTTGAATCTATAAGAAATTAAAGCCCCTGGGTACTATCCAATTTAGTTTATTCCAGGAGAAGCAGAAGGAAGAAGAAGAAGAGGAAGAAGAAGAAGAAGAAGGAGGAGGAGGAGGAGGGGGAGGAGGAGGAGGAGGGGAGAAGGAGAAGAAGAGAAGGAGAAGGAGGAGGAGGAAGAGGAGGAGGAGGAGGAGTGTAACAAGAATTGAACAACTCTGGGACACAACAACATTTTAAATTAATTTAAAGAGAAATCAGTCAATCTGAGGGAGGATTGGATTATGAGTGAAGCCAAAGGAAAACCAAGAGAATGATGCCCTAGAGAACAAAGTATTTTGGAGAAGAAAGATTGTAATGAAAAGGGAATAATCAGTTATTTAAAATTCTGCTTACACAATGTGTAAGATGAATCCTGAACACTAGCCATTGGATGTGTTTATATTGAGGTAATGGTGACTTTAGCAGGAGTGTTTTTTTTATAGAAATAGCGAAGGAAAAAGCCTAATTTGAATAGGTTCAGGAAGAGCATAGAGAGATTTTTGAACCCCATTTGTAGTTAAGAAAATTAGAGAAATGGGGTGATCATGTGTATGGTGGTATGGTGAACAAAGGATGGCTTTTGCTTGTTTTGACATAGGAGATATTATATCATCTTGGGAAGTGAATGTAAGTGAACAAGTAGAGATAAAAAAAAAAAGGAAAAATTGATAGTGTCAGAAGGAACAAAAGAGGGAAAATTATAAGCTTGAAATCTTTAAGGAGATAGGTGGATGCATTTTAATATACAGATGGAGACTGATTTCAGATGAGGTAGTACAATTTAACCACTGTTGAAAGGGATACTAGCTCACATACAGATGTAGATGTTTTGGTATATTTGATTAGTGAAACCGAGAAAACTCCTTTCTGAATTTCTTTTTCTTAGGATAAGGTTAATGGAAAAGCCAGGTCATCTGTTGAGTTCGTAGAAAGAGAAGACAGAAAGAAATTTGAAAGTCTGAGAAAGAAAAAGAGATATGGAATAAATAATCTTTTAGGAGATTTGCAGAACAGGCTGATTAGTAAGAGTGCTGGAAGTTATATTTCAAAAACATAAGATAAAACCAGTTAATATGGTCACATTCAGCTACTTGAATGTATGCACAGAGCAGGTAGCATTGGATTTAACCAAGCTGCATTTTCTAGATGCTTTTGATGAATGAAGAGGGAAGCAAGGAAGCTGTAGCTATGAGTAAGAAAGTAATTTTTATAATTGGTCCTGGTAAGTGGTACATGCTAGGTATAATAGGCAATGAGACATGAGGGATTGACAGCAATGAAAAGGTGACACGGTCAGTGAAGCTGCTGTCTCAGTGGGCACTGAAATACCATAGAGTGTAGAATCCTCAGAGAGAGTGGGCTGGAGAGATAGGAGATGGAGGCCAGAGAGTGAAATATCTGAAACAGATAATGGAGGAGGTTCTCATATTGGAAATGAAATCGTCTGCACTCTAGCGCAGTGCTGTTCAGTAGCAAAGTTGGTAATAATGGAAATGTTATTTATCTGCACTGTCCAATTGCATAGCCAATGCCACCTGAGACTGTTAAGTACCTGAAGTATGACTAGTGTGGCTTAGGAAGTAAACTTTAAATTTTATTTAATTGTAATTAAGTTTAAATAGCTATTATATGCCTAGTGATTCCTATGGTGAATAGCATAGCTCTAAGGTAGGATCATCTAGTGGGGACTGATTTTTGTGTGCAAGCAACTGACTTCTGGGTGTGGGCAAGGTTATCGGAGGCAAATTCAAGAACTGAGAGTCCAGGATATTGGAGTTATCACCTACCTGAATGTCAAAATCACTGGTAATAATCATGAAAGAAGTAGAGATCAATAAGTTTTATGATATTTGAAAAAAAAATAATAAAGAAATAAGGAGGAATGTCCTAGAATTTGGTAAATGACTGTAACAAAGTGGGTTTTTTAATAGTGTAACTGATAAAATAAGCTACAGAGATGCTGTAAGTTTTCAGAGAGAAAAGTATATACAGAAATGTCTAAATTAATATGATCATAAACAAATAATGATAAATGACATAGCTTTTTGGATTGTAGAAGTGTTATCAATCTTCTCTTAGAAATAATTCAGAACCATGTGACATTCATCATTGTTCAAGCTAAGCATCATTTCATGGATAGTGAGAGGTTAAGATTTTGTTAGGAAACTTTAAGGTGTGTGAAAGAATTAAGGAAATGAGAATAAAAACCCAGTCTTTGCAAAATCTGGTGAAAGTTAAACCAGAGCAGAGATAGAAAACCATTCTTAATTTCTTATTTTTGTAGTCACCTATTTAAATAGTCCTCATGTCAATGGTCTCTGCGTTTTCTTAATTTACCTAGAATAGTAAACATAAGCATAGATTTATTATTTGTTTCCATATTTTTGTTAGTGGAGTTTTGTTGATATATGACTTAGAACCTCTAAACATTTTTTATTATTTCATCAATTTGAAAAAAAGAAACATGAACAAGCAACATATGTACTTAGGTGTTTAGAGATTGTGCACAATGTCCCTAAAGAGAAAGTTGTTACATTGCCTTTCTGCACCTCCTTCACATCTGCAGGGAGAATGCGCCTCACGCTGGACACCTCTGACTAAGATAATCTCCACACAGACATGAACCTTGGAGGTTTTAGATCACTCCCCAGTCATCTGAAACCACAAAACCCATACCAAATCCTCCCGCTAAGTACACTTATCTAATATTCTACCTCTCCCCAAAGGAAAGCTTTAGAGGAGATTCCTTAATTTCTTCACTCATGTATAGCTCCCCCACTCTTATTTTCCTGGGTTCTGTATTGACTACATATTGCTGCTGTAACAAATTACCACAACTGTATTATCTTAAGGCTCTGCAGGTTGAAAGTCTGACATGAGTCTCATTGGGCTAAAATCAAGGCTCTCGGCAAGGATGTATTCCTTTCCAAAGGCTCTGTGGGAAACAGTGTTCTGTTATTACCTTTCCAACATCTAGCCCAAATTCATTGGTTCTGGCCCCCTTCCTCCCTCTTCAGCTGGGAATATCACCATGTCCCTCTTTCTTTGTTTTGGTCACATCACTCTCTGACCACATCTAAGAAATATTCTGCAATTTTAAGGACTCAAGTAATTAAATTGCATCTACCCAGATAACCCGGGGTGTTTTTCTCACCTCAAGGTCTGTAAACTTAAAAGCTTACAGCATCTCTGTAGCTTATTTTATCAATTACACAGTTAAAAAAGTGTAATGGCATCTGAAATGTCCCTTTTTTCACAGTGAGCTGCCATATTCAGAGGTTCTGAGGATTAGAACATGGGCATCTTTGGGGGCTATTATTCCACCTTCTGCAGATCCTTAATAAAAATTTACTTCATTATATAAATTAGTAAGTTTAATGAAAAGTGATGGCAGGATTAGAAGTAGATTCAGTCCTTTAAGGTGTGTGTAAATCCTAAGGCTATAAATCCTATGACAAACTACATGTGCAACATGTTTTTCTCCTGTTCTTCCAGATAATAGAATACCGTTTATACAAATTGTCAACTTTTTATTGCTCATGTTGTTGAAATTTAAAGCATCACAGTGATAGTGCTTTGTGCAGTGAGTTTACTTCAATTTTATTGGATGCATTTTTTCAGAGCATTTTTAGACCTATCCGAGGGAAAACAGAGGTTGGTTATTTTATTAAGTTTAAAAAAATAAAATGTAAATAAATACAAGTTTAAAGAGACTTCTAATCCTAAAGACACTCTAGAGATCCTCATTATCCAGTAGTCTGTATGGATATCATTATTACAGCACTGTTTTTGGCTGTGGTTGCCCCACACAGCATCATCTGATTTTGTAGTCCAGAGACACAGCATGCTCTCTATAAGAGTTCTGCTACCCTGCAGGAATGACTGAAAGACAAACAAACTGAAACCAAAAATACCTTACCACGTGCCAGTCTCATTCTCGCTAGAATCGGCCTGCTTTTTTCACTTTCATTCCCCTGAAACTTCAGGTCGTTATTTTAAAAAATCTTGTCCTGTGTATTCCTTGCTGTCTACAGGAAGATTACCCTAGGATTGTTGTTCTGCTAGGAACTTTCCCCACCATGTCAGAAGGGCACTCCCGTTCATACTCACGTTAAGTAGCTAAGTAGCTATCAATTTCTCTTCCATGCCCCATTACCAACTCTCTCTCTCTCTCTCTCTCACACACACACACACACACACACACACACGCACACACACATTTGAATTTCCTATAATAGCAACCAGGTGTGTGACACAGCTCTTTCTGTCTTAATATGGGTCTCTCTGCTTGATATCTGATGCGACTGAGCATAAACTAGAACCAACGTCTCCATGCAGATTAGCTAGCCTTACATAGATGTAAAGAAGACAACTTGACTCTTTTCTGAAATATTCAGAGCAGCCTCTACCCTGAGGATCATGGGAATTCCCCCATGATCCTCCTGCTCTGCTTCCAAGCACCCTTTTTTGCTGCACAGCAAGAAATAATTCTGACAGAGCAGACAGTTTGATATCTGTAACATTCTAAAGAGAATATTTTAAAGCAGAATATTTGACTTTTCTCACTTTCTCTCCAGAGAAACAAATTGTCATTCTCCTCTTAGAGAGGGGCAGTGTTGTGTGTGGGTCAGTTGAGTGTCTTATAGAAGCTCCCAGCCTTGAAAAGGACACCCTGTTCCCAGGCCTGAAGATATTGAAACATTAATTAGATAATTTAAAGTAGTGCTTTCTTCTACAATGTCTGAAGAAGTGACCTACGCGACACTCACATTTCAGGATTCTGCTGGAGCAAGAAATAACCGAGATGGAAATAACCTAAGAAAAAGAGGTAGGAGTTCAGAGAACACCAACTGTGTTTTGGGGGGAGTGGAAGGTGTGAAATGCTTTGAGGTGCCGGCTTTAAAACTGGTGTTAAAGACAAGTGTGCTGGGAAAGCTTCAGCGTGGGAACAAATTGTTGTGGAACATATTAGGAGAGTGCGTGTTCCCAAGGTTGAAGTGAAAATATGTGGCTTTCAGAACCTCTTTAAAATTGTGTGATATCACTATGTTACAGGAAGCTCTGTGCTGCAGTGAAAAATTCTAACTGGATATGCCAGAAATTAAGCTTGTGGAATTAGAGATTTCTTCTTATAATCCTTGATATTTACACCTTGTTAGAGACCCCAGGAGGATGTTCTTTCAGAACCCAGATTGGAGGCTTCTAAAATAGTGAAGGTAGAGGACATTTTTTCTTTTAGATGATGTTAAGTTACTTAAAACTGGAAGATGAGTGAGTGGATCAGAAATGGACCAGAGCTAGTTTCTCTTTTGTCAGGATTTTTTTTCAAAGTTTAGGGTAGTTGAAATCCAAGTATAATGTGTAGCGTTGAACCAATTATGATAATATCTAGGTAGTATTTTACGTGCGTTTTATACAGATATAATTCTGTGATGAAAATTCACAATAATATTGGAATATTATTATTTCCTCCATTACATAGATGAAAAAACTGAGACGGAGAGAAATTAGATAATTTAAGTGAGTTCACACAGCTGCTATGTGGGGAAGCCCAGACTGAGCATTGGTCTTCAACTCATTCTCTTAAGCCTAATTGGAAGAAATAGCAGACTCCATGGTCAAGAATCTGATTTGATATATAAGACCACATCTCTTATTTTCAGATACGTTGACTTTCCAGGTTCTCCTGAGTCATGTCAGCCATCTGAGCCACTTTCTCCTGCTCTCTAGATTTATGTTTACATTTTGTGTGGTGCATGACATTTGAGGGAAGGATATTTACAAAAAGGCGATAGGGATAGACTTTGACTTTGCATGTGTCTAATAAAGATGGTTCCACATTTTTGCCTTGCTTTGTTTTGTTTTTTAATTCTAATTCTAACCTGTGAGGAAAACGGGAGGTGTGGATATGGTGCATATCACAGTGCACCTGGAGACTGTAATAGTATATCTAAAACATTGGGCTAGATGTTATTTGTACCTAAATCAAGGAATACTAAGTGAAGGAAAGCATGACAACCATTGGTATTTTAAACAAAAACTACAATGAGTAGGATGCTAACATTTGAAGAGTTACACTCTGGCTTTCTGGTCTACTCTGCTGTTTGTAAGTTAGCCTGCACATTCTTTCCTTCTTTTTTTTCAGTATTCATTCATTATTTACCAGGTGATAAATAGCATGAATAATAGATAAGCTATTGTTAACAGGTAAAAGATACTTTAAAAAGTAGAATCCACTTTTATAAGGCAGATAGAACATCTGCCTTATAGAGACTGTTGAGCTCAAAAGCTTGAGGTGTCTCCTACTGTCAGCAGCATCCAGAAAAAGCAGTTTTTGTATCTCTCATTTATGAATTCAACGAACTTGAGGAAGAAAAGTGGGTAATGATGTAAAACAAAAACCTTGAAATTAGGAGAAATTTCCTCTTAAAGGGAAGAAGAGTGGTGGAAGCAATGATGGCACCCTCACTGCACTCCATATTAGATATTTTCTAAAAGAGGTCATTGAAGAAGCAAGAGAGAAACGTTAGCGTCTGTGAGCAAGTGAAACAAGCACAAAGCAGTTCTGTTTGCTAATTGCTCTGTTGGCTTTCTCCAGCGCATCCAGCTCCATCTCCCATGTGGAGCCACACTGCCCTGGGTCTGCTAACTCTTTGCCTGATGTTGCTGATTGGGCTGGTGACACTGGGGATTATGTGTAAGTATAACAGCATCGAACCCGAGAAAGGCAACTAGAAAACATATTTTAAACCATGTATATTCCGCCTGGATTGTAGATGGGTCCTAGCATCCGAATCCTCTGATAGTTTTCTGCTGTCTCATATCTCTCCTATTCTTCATATCTTCCTGAAGACATGATCAGGATTTGGTTCTGAATTGTTTTATGTTGATAAGCTAAACCGGACTTAGACGAAGACTTTTCATTTCTAGTTATTCATTAGAATAAAGAGCCTGTTTTCTGCCTAGCCACACATTCACTTATCATTCCAATGCTGAGAAATAAAGTCAAGAAATACGTATTGAAGAAAATGCATGCTATTTTATCTATCTGGAAGACTTAGCACTAGACTAGGTTCAGTCCCTTCATGTGAGACTTCTCTAGTGGAGAGAAATCTTCCAAGTAGCAGCAGGCTGGTTTCCATGAATGAGAAAGACATACAAACAAGGAGGAAGAGTGGCCTGATACACCTTATGGAGTAAGAAAGTCGAACCCTCTCCACATGACAATGGAAGCTCCGCTCTCAAGCACCACAGCCACAAAGGAACATTCTATTGATTCTGACCCGTCCTTGGGTAGTTGGGGATGAACATGGGAGTTCCTGAGTAATAATTAAAACATCCTGAGAATACAAACTTCATAGAGTTGTTAAGTATATGGTATACAGAGCAGTGAATTGGCATGGTATTCACTTACGGGGTGGTGAAAAAATTAACTTTCTCGTAGTCAAGGAAGTTAATTTGCTGGATGATACTAACATCTCCTCTGCTACATTCATTTCTTTTCAATGATTTAATGGATAATTTTTTAAGATTTAATGGATAATTAGGATTTGGACATATATTTGTCACTGTGAAAGGAGGCTAATGATGTAGCTTGCTCTTTTGAAAAGAAATGTGATGTTCAAGCGGCAGTAACAGATATTCTGGAGCCAATCAGAGGATGAGGATTAGCAGTTGATCTTCTACAATAATGTATATTTAAAAATTAAGTGAAAATATGATAACGTATGCCCATTCAGTCAATACAGAAGTGTGACATTTCTTTTCTAAACTTTAGTGCTTTTGGTGCAGTGGTTCTTAAAGTTGTTGTGCTGATGACGCACCTTAACTGCTTACGAAAAAGGCATATTTCATAGACCCATGACCAGAAATGGTCTGATGTGCCATGAAAATCTGCTTTCTATTTTCTTTTGGTAAACAAGCATCTCAAGTGGTCTGCAGAGTTTGAGAAATCCATTTTTTCAAAGAATTCTGTTTTTATTAAAACAATTACATCATCTGCCTACAAATAAAATAAAACAAAAATAAAATAATTTTATGAAAATGAATGGCAGAATGACTAGCACTTCCTCAAATGCAATGCCAGAAATAGATAATTATTCATTAATTTAATATAGCGCAATAATAATTAAGATGTAAATAAAATTATAAAGAACTATAAATAATTTGGAATAGAAAGGCATCTGGTTTGTTTCTTGCATGATACCTCAAATACTAAGAACTACTAATAAATCTTGAACATTTAAGAAATGTTTCTGTCAAGAGAATTATCTATAGTTATTATGAGAACAGAAGAATATATGAACTTGTCTTCTGTCATGTCTTGGAGTTTTGCAGATATCTAATGAAATTAACTCAGGTTCAGAAATATTGAGTCAACTTCAGAAAACCGTCGACCAGCAGCAGGATAACTTGTCCCACCAACTGGGCAACTCCAATAACTTGTCCATGAAGGAGGAATTTCTCAAGTCACAGATCTCCAGTCTATTGAATAGGCTGGAACAAATGGCCGTCAAACTGTGCCAAGAGCTAATCGTTCATACCTCAGGTAATCAGACTTAGACCTGCTAACCAGTCAGATGGCATATGTTGCCCTGCTCTGAGTTGATCACATGCACCACCTCTGAGTATTGAGAGAGTTATGTCATCCAATGACCCTTAGTGATATTGCACTAAATTTACAGACAGCAAGGAAATATATAAATTCATTTAATATTTTTGAAACCACAGACAAATTTGAGAAGTATCTTGGAATGATACCAATCTCGATACTTCAACCCCTCATTTTTTTTTTTTTTTTTTTAGGACGGAGTTCCGCTCTCGTTGCCCAGGCTGGAGTGCAATGGCGCGATCTCGGCTCACCGCAACCTCCGCCTCCTGGGTTCAGGCAATTCTCCTGCCTCAGCCTCCTGAGTAACTGGGATTACAGGCACGTGCCACCATGCCCAGCTGATTTTTTGTATTTTTAGTAGAGACGGGGTTTCACCATGTTGACCAGGATGGTCTCGATCTCTTGACCTTGTGATCCACCCGCCTCGGCCTCCCAAAGTGCTGGGATTACAGGCATGAGCCACCGCGCCCGGCCCCTCATTTTATTAACTATGTCTAGGTGATCCTGTTGTTACGAAAGCTTAAAAGCATAGCTGGTAATTCTGAGTTCAGAAGACTAAGCCCTGAAAAGAGAGAATCCCTGTTGCCCCAACCATAACCAGGGGTCACTTTATTTTCAGAGGCTTCTAAAACAATATGTTTTCAGGGTGCTTGCTCTCAGACCCTATTGTTCAATTAAATGATTTAGTTTCAAAGCCGCCTCCAGTCACTCCAGAGACATTCAGTTTATATTATTGGGTATAATTTTCTTTTCAGACCACAGATGTAATCCATGTCCTAAGATGTGGCAATGGTACCAAAATAGTTGCTATTATTTTCCAACAAATGAAGAGAAAACATGGACTAACAGTAGAAAGGACTGCATAGACAAGAACTCCACTCTAGTGAAGATAGACAGCTTGGAAGAAAAGGTAGGATTGACTCTCATTCTCTTAACATTATCCATACAATGAAAGAGAAATAACTGATTCACATGATGGAAATTCAGTGCATCTTAAATTAGAATAATACATGAATTTAATGAATGTTCACATCTATCTTAACTTTGCAAACTGGGACGTGGCTCTCACATAAAACTTTTCCTCTGTCTTCTCTCTTAGGATTTTCTTATGTCACAGCCATTACTCAGATTTTCGTTCTTCTGGCTGGGATTATCCTGGAACTCCTCTGGCCGAAGTTGGTTCTGGGAAGATGGCTCTGTTCCCTCTCCATCCTTGTACGTCTCTAACTATGGAGGGTAAACACAAGCTTTCCATGGAATCCTGGGAAAATTAATAATGATTGTGAGAATTATAAATACAGATATAAAAAGAGGAGTACAACATACTGAGAAAAGAGCTCCAGTAACAAATATTGAAAGGAGGTATAGTTCATTTCATCTCTGTGACAAATTTAGGGCAAGGCTCTGAACTTTATCTTTGGGTAGAAATGTGTTTACTTACACACACACACACACACACACACACACACACACGCCCCGCTAATACTACATTCAAAGTACTTTATAAAGATTAACCCGTGAGTAAATCACCATTATATTCCCATTTTATAGGTAGAACTATTAGCACAGAGAGATTAAGTAA
Source organism: Sapajus apella (assembly GCF_009761245.1). Lineage (NCBI taxonomy): Eukaryota > Metazoa > Chordata > Mammalia > Primates > Cebidae > Sapajus > Sapajus apella. Next base: position 994,690 of record NW_022437026.1, on the reverse strand, counting down.
ATTGCCTGAGATCACTCAGCTTATAAATTGCACGTTAGGGCCTGTGCACTCAGTCACTCAGCTACTCTGACTCTGCAGCACCTACAATCCAAACGGGTGCTGCTGGTGATAAGAACACACATTGCTTGATGCGGTGGCACGTGCCTGTAGTTCCAGCTACTCGGGAGGCTGAGGTGGGAGGATCGCTTCAGGCCAGGAGTTCTGGGCTGTAGTGCGCTATGCCGATCAGGTGTCCGCACTAAGTTCGGCCTCAATACAGTGACCTCCCAGGAGTGGGGGACCACCTGGTTGCCTAAGGAGGGGTGAACTGGCCCAGGTCGGAAATGGAGCAGGTCAAAACTCCCATGCTCATCAGTAGTGGGATCGCACCTGTGAATAGCCATTGCATGCCAGCCTGGGCAACATAGGGAGACCCGGTCTCTTAAAAACAAAAACAAAAACAAAAAAAGAGCACACGTCAACACATTTATTTATACGAAACAACTGTCAGTCATTTTCTATCAAAAAGTAAGACTGAATTGACTGATTAGCTCAATTAGTGTCATGTTGAGGACTTGCCAATTACAATATATGGCAAGTGTCTTTTATAAATTAAACTAAACCTGCCACTTCAGCGTTTAAATGAAAATATTTAAAGCACATATAGAATATATAAAACTTGGAAAATTTCAATTTTTTAAAATTATTTAAAGTTATGAAAAAATAGATGTGTGAGGGGGTATTAGATTTGCTAAATTCTTTCAGAGACTATAAAACCAAAAATTTTGAGAAACAGCCCTCATCATAACTACATTTAAATAAAACAACTGTATTAATATTTTAAATATAACGGTATTTTTATATTAGATAAAATTAAAGATCATTGGCCTCTTAATGGATTTTTAAATTTTTTGTTGATACATAAGAGATACATATGTTTTGGGATATATGTGATAATTTGGTACGTTCAGATATAGTATGTAGAGATCAAATAAGTGGAATTGGGACATCTATCACTTTAAATATTTATCTTTTCTTTATGCTAGGAGGATTCAAATTATTCTTTTCTCATTATTGTGCAATGCACAGTAGATTATTGTTACTTGTATTCACCCTAATAATCTATCAAACACTAGGTCTTACTCTTCTATCTAACAGGATATTTGTATCCATAATGGCTTTTTATCTACCTTCCTCCCCAACAAATAATTATCCATGCCCCTCCCTCCTGTTTCACTGTTTAAAGCATGCTGTCAAAGTTTTCTTAAACTGAATCATAATCTTCGGTCTTCTGTCAAAGATGCCATGCTTCAGCTGTGACTCAGCAGTTCCTTCCATCACAAACAATGATAAGTCTATTATTTTCTCCCTGGATACACTTTACCTTTGTCCATTTCCCAATGTTTTGTCATGGCCATTTTTACTCCAACACTAATCCCCCATTCTCTAATCACCATTATTAATCATATTAAGTCAACTAGTCTGGTGTCACACAAATAATAATGACAAAAAGCACGTGCAGAGTAATACCCAAACAAACAAACATGACAGTTACTTTTTTGTGACAAGAGCAATATTGGGCATGAACCGATTAATATTAATCTGAGGTGTTACTACTAGACTGAGGGATTCCAGGAGCAGTAGGACGACACCGTGTAAACACGTTGATTTCATGTTGGAGTCTAAGATGTGTCCCTTCTCCCAAAGGGATTCCAATCATCCTTGGCCCCTTTACTCACTCTTACTCAAAGTGTGGAGGAGGGGGCCCCATAGCAGGTTTTGGAGCCTGCGGACCCTGGCCCCTGAGACATGCAGCTGTCAGATAAGCCAGCCTGACAAACTCAGGTTAGAGAGACTGAGCTTCCAGATTGTATAGCCATTTCCTTGACTACTGAATAAAGGCCAAGGCTGTGATTTAGTAAGCCTAGCCCTGAAGCAAGAAAATAAAATGGCAGTGTAATACAGGTCATTTAGGAAAACAACAGTGTTGGGCACACAGAAAATTTAGGCCTGACAAGTGTAATTTTCTAAAGACATTCTTTCAGTGTTAACATCAATTTCTTAGCAGAGGAAGTGAGTACTCTTGTTGGAACCATATCTATATAGTCATTCATTTCCTTTCTTAACGTCTGTCTTGTTCTCTTTTTACCTAACACATATGTATAACTATGTAAAAAGTTATATTTGCGCATAGTAAAATGTGGTAACTTTTTACAACATAATGTAGTTTTATTTCTATGTTTTCTTCATAAAGTCTCAAAGAACTTCAAGTACTTGTAATATAAGCTGAACTGGATGGATTTCATTCATGGAATTCCATATTTATGAAGGAAATTCAAATTCTCAGCCCAGGATTTAAGTATTTCTTTTAAAGAATTCTACCTGGGATCGTGATAAACTTAAAACAAAGGCTCAGATGTGCCAGCTCTAGGCAGCTTCAGATTTTGAAGCTTTGTGGAGGCAGAAGTCCCTCAATATTCACATACATGACGTTGGTTTTAAGAGCAACTGAGAGCACTAAACAGTGATCATATTTCAAATATAGAATTTATAATTAATTTTAAATTGATTAATTTTCAGATTTAGTACTAAAGAACTTGACCAGATCAACGGATCCAAAAGATGTGCTTATTTTCAAAAAGGAAATATTCATATTTCTCGCTGTAGTGCTGAAATATTTTGGATTTGCGAGAAGACAGCTGTCCCGGTGAAGCTTGAGGATTTGGATTAGTATGTTTCTTCCAAATTCTCCAAGAGGCAGGAGTTTTGTGAGTAATCCCATGTGAGGAAAGAGGAAACTACAGAACCAGAACCAAGAGCAGCTTTCAAAATGACTGTGTATTTACATCATCAGACAAATGAACTTGCTTAACGGAACATTCTCCAGTCCCTTGTCTGTTGCCTTCTGATTTTATGTTATTATTCAGTCTTAAAATAATCCCTGGGGACCAAGAGGAATAGCCATACTATGGCCTTATGATCGTCTCTCATTTCACTGAATTTATTTGCTTTTTCAAATAAAGATTCGTTTCTTACATTATTATTATATTGTCACATGTGCACTAGGGTGATATTTAAATATTTGAAAACTAGAACTGACACAGGCCACAGCACTAGAACAAGGTCCAAGAGATGCCTTTTGTGATAGCTGCTAGGTCACGTGGAGGTCCGGCCATGCTAAGGATCCCGGTAGCTGGGGCTGCAGCACTGTATCAACTAATTTAGAAATATTTTATTTTGGCAAATGTTTGTAACACTGTGAACCAGCTGAGTATCAGCCTGCACTTGCAAAATAACTCTTCTTCCCCAACAATCCTATGAAAATAAATATTTTATTAATCTTTAAATTTTAGATAACTTGTAATCTGGGTGAAGAAGAATAAGTATTTAATAATTACCTTTTTTTAGAGACAGGGTCTCACTCTGTCACCTACGTTGGAGTATTGTGGTATGATTGGATCACTGCAGCCTCAATCTCCTTGGCTCAGTCGATCTTCCCACCCCAGCCTCCCAAATAGCTGGGACTACAGGCATACAACACCATGCTCAGCTAATTTTTGTATTTTTTTGTAGAGGCAGGGTTTCGCCATGTTGCTGAGGCTGGTCTCGAACACCTAGGCTCAAGCCATCGGCCACCCTCAGCCTCCCCAAATGCTGGGATTACAGGTGTGAGCCACTGCTCCTGGCCAATATTTATATGTTTATCATTTATTTAAATTAGTAATATTGATGTTATTGATTTTGTAATCTGAGTATCATTATAAAAGTATATTCTCTTACAATTGATATTTTATTTCCCTCAGACAAGTCCTAATAAATTTTTGGAAGACATTTGAAAAACATAAGAATCATTATCTTTAATTATTTAGAGCTTTCCTGAATCACAGTTTGTCAGTGTTCCTGGACACTAGATGCCAAATATTGTAAATCTAGGGTTCAAGATATTTTCTGGAACAAAATCGCTGATTTCAGAATACTGGTAAATGATATGGTGTTCCATTTCTCCTCATATAGTTGCGTAACTATAGGCAGAAAATAATGGTAAACTAGCCTTTGATACTGATTTTGCTAGATCAGAAATCTAGAATTTTCTGGAAAATTGATGTGATCCAAATTCAAAGTGAGTTGCATTTCAATACTTTGACAGTCCTTTGAAACTACAACTTTATATATACCATCTAGTAGCCTGTTATCCTCTAAATATTTAAAATTATGAATAATCAATGTTTTATATATGCATCAACAGAAACAACACAAAGGAAAAATGTGTGAAAATTTAGTAAGAATTACAAACAATGTATCTAAGCACAACTTTTTAAATAAAGACAATTAGTTCAAGTAAACAGTTTCTTAGTTATTACATGGGAATCAAACATAAGTTACATACACATGGATTAAAGAAGCAACTTGGTGCTTTCATTTCTCTTTAGCAGTTTTCCCCTGGCATTCTCATGAAGATAAAATTATTTATTAAAGTTCAAAATCTCTGCCTCTGACTCCCACACATTTGGGTTTCATTTTGTTTCCATGAGACAAATAAGTTCTTTCATTCCTCTATTTCTAATAAAAAGATCTACTTTTAATAATTTAAATATCTTAATCAGTTATTTTGTTCCTATGAAGAAGTTACAGGTTTTTTTTTTCTTTTGGTGTTTTGCATATTTTGATTCTTATTTCATGTAAATTCTCTTATACTCATTAAAAATAATTTCTGTTTCTGACCTCACAGTGCTCTGGATCTTTTTTTTTTTTTTTTTTTTTTTTTTTAGACGGAGTTTCGCTCTTGTTACCCAGGCTGGAGTGCAATGGCGCAATCTTGGCTCACCGCAACCTCCGCCTCCTGGGTTCAGGCAATTCTCCTGCCTCAGCCTCCTGAGTAGCTGGGATTACAGGCACGTGCCACCATGCCCAGCTAATTTTTTGTATTTTTAGTAGAGACGGGGTTTCACCATGTTGACCAGGATGGTCTCGATCTCTTGACCTCGTGATCCACCCGCCTCGGCCTCCCAAAGTGCTGGGATTACAGGCTTGAGCCACCGCGCCCGCCAGTGCTCTGGATCTTGATCAGCTCTTATTACTAAGCGCCCTTTCCTGTTGCTTTCCTATCATCGTGTTGTCCCTGACAGCCTCTATGGTAGATGTGTAAATCCAGAGTTCTTGAGATACATTGGCCCTTTGTGTCAGAATACTTCACCCTTTGATAACTTAGCTTGTAAGACCGGGCTTGTTTCCATAAATTTTCATCTCTTTTTTTTTTCTTTCTCTCTTCCTCTCCCATGCCCCAACACCCTCTCCAGTCAAAATCCCTGAGATATTTTATTTATATATACAAGTATATAAAAATGGCATATTTTTCAGGGAAAGACCATTGATATGGTTTGGATCTTTGTCCTTACCAAACCTCATGTCGAGATGTAATCCCCAATATTGGTGGTGGGACCTGGTGGGAGGTGACTGGGTCACGGAGGCAGATTTTTCATGAATGACTTGGCACCATCTTCTTGGTGTTGTTCTCATGATAGTGAGTTCTTGCACAATCTGGTTGTTTAAAAGTGTGTAGCAGGCCAGGCGCAGTAGCTCACACCTGTAATCCCATCACTTTGGGAGGCCGAGGCGGGCAGATCACAAGGTCAAACGATCAAGACCATCCTGGCCAACATGGTGAAACTCTGCTTCTACTAAAAAATACAAAGATTAGCTGGGCATGGTGGTGCAGGCCTGTGGTCCCAGCTACTCAGGAGGCTGAGGCAGGAGAATTGCTTGAATCTGAGAGGCGGAGGTTGCAAGGAGCTGAGATCGCGCCACTGCACTACAACCTGGTGCCTGGCAACAGAGCAAGACTCTGTCTCAAAAAAAAAAAAGAGTGTGTACCACCCCTTCTCAATCCCCACCCAGCATCCTCTCTCCTACTCCTGCTCCTGCTCCAGCCATGTGAAGTACCCACTTCCCCTTCGTCTTCTACTGTGACTGTAAGCTTCCTGAGGCCTCCCCAGAAGCCCAGCAGTTTCCAGCATCATGCTTCCTGTACAGCCTGAAGAACTGTGAGCCAATAAATCTTTTTTCTTTATAAATTACCCAGTCTTGAGTATTTCTTTATAGCAATGTGAGAAAGGACCAATACAGTCATGTTTTATGTTTATTTGGAATAACTTTTCTTCTCTCGGTGATAATCAACATGGTTTGCAAACCTGGTTTCACATTAGATTTACATGGACAGTCCCTTAAAGGCACAGATATTTGGGCCACACGTCAGATCTACAGAATCAGAATGATGGGAGAACAGAGATGGAGAATCTCTAAGTTTCTCAAACTCCACTGGTGATTCGTATTAACTCAGTCTGAGTGGCAATACTTGGATAAACAACCTCAATACTAACTCCCTGAGCAAATAGGCCCAAAGCCAAAGGTGCTGGAACCATCCTCAAATTGGATGGCTCTTTCTGCAAAGTTAGCAAAATTAGTTTGGTTTGTGCAGACCACGTTAGGTCAGGACAGGTCAGAACTGGTACGGATGTAGTGACAATTCTCAGCTATTTCACTATTGTAATCTTAGCCAACAAGCCCTTATTGAGGGTATTAATTGGCGTGGTCAGGATAGACAGGTGATATGAAGTTTGATCTGTCTGGTTCATTGAAAATAATTCTCAGTTTAGCTACAGTCTGAAATTATACTGGGGAGCTTTGAGGAAATATTGATTCCTAAGATTGTCCCATCTCTTATGATGCTGATTTAATTGATGAGAAGTGTAGCTGGGTTATTACAAAAATTTTAAGCTTTCTATGTGGTTACAATGTGAAGCTAAGGTTGAAAACCCTTGTACTGAGGTCATCCCAATGGCCCCTACTTCAGTAAAATAGCCAACCCTCCATTATATATTAAGAAAACAGGTGAACTAGCTCCATTGGTGCTGATTACACAAGATTGAGACAGGGACAACAGTGATGATTACCTGAAGCTAGGGTTGATGGTATATTCAAGGTTGCATACAAGCATATATAATCATATTTGTATAAATTCGTATCCACATGGAGAAGGATTTAGACACATTAGTAACATTGTTTTCCTCAGGGTAGGTATGATGGAGTCAAACTGAGCAAGAAGGGAAGATGATACATAATTGAAATTGAGAATCCAGTCTGAAACTGAGGACTGAAATCAAGAGAGCAGGTGGCCAAAATTAACAATGTGATCTTAAAGCAAATGTATTTTTTTATTTTTATTTATTATTATTTTTTTTTATTCCACAGGTATATTAGTTTTACTGAACAAGCAACCATAAGTAATACACCTGCCTGTCTTTCCTCCCTCCCTCCCTCCTTTTTTCCTTCCTTCCTTCTTCCTTCCTTCCTTCCTTTCCTCCCTCCTTCCCTTTCTTCTCTCTTCATTCTTTCATTTCTCTCTCTCTTTCTCTTTTTCAGGGTACATAATAATATAAATATAATAAAACGCATCATCTTTCAGTTCTTTCAAAATATGTCACAGCTTTCAAGCATGCAGAAGTAGCCCAGCCTCTTATTAGGAAGCAGTACAGCGGCCGGGCGCGGTGGCTCATGCCTGTAATCCCAGCACTTTGGGAGGCCGAGGCGGGTGGATCACGAGGTCAAGAGATCGAGACCATCCTGGTCAACATGGTGAAACCCCGTCTCTACTAAAAATACAAAAAATTAGCTGGGCATGGTGGCGCGTGCCTGTAATCCCAGCTACTCAGCCTCCTGAGTAGCTGG
>NW_022437026.1:979259-986886 GCF_009761245.1 Sapajus apella | reverse complement strand
AATACAAAAAATTAGCTGGGCATGGTGGCGCGTGCCTGTAATCCCAGCTACTCAGGAGGCTGAGGCAGGAGAATTGCCTGAACCCAGGAGGCGGAGGTTGCGGTGAGCCGAGATCGTGCCATTGCACTCCAGCCTGGGTAACAAGAGCGAAACTCCATCTCAAAAAAAAGAAAAAGAAAAAAAAAAAAAAAAAAAAAAGGAAGCAGTACAGCCTGGTGCTTAAGACAATCCATTTTTTAAATCAGACAGCCATGTTCATGTTTTTATCCCCAGTGTAAGAGCTATATATTTTAGACAATGTCTCCGTCTGTTTTGTGCTGCTATGATGGAATGCCTTAGACTGAATATTCTGTCAGTTTCTTGGCTCACAGTTCTAAAAGCTGGAAAGTGTAAGTTCAGAACACCAGCAGGTTTGGTGTCTGATGAGACCGTTCTCTTCTTTAAGATGGCAGCGTGCACACTGCAACCTTGGGAAAGCAGGAAGGCGGGCTCCTCATGTGGCAGAGGCCAGAATGACCAAGAGGCAAAAGGAGATGGAATTCATCCTTTCATAACAGCATTAATTCCACCCATGAGGGCTTAATCATCTCTTCATTTGTTTGTTTTTATTTTTAGAGACAGAGTCTTGCTCTGTCACCCAGGCTGGAGTGCAGTGGTGCAATCACGGTTCACTGCAGCCTCGAACTCCTGGGCTCAAGAAATCCTCCTGCCTCAGTCTTCTGAGTAATTGGTAGGTACCACAGGTGGGCACCACCATGTTCAACTATTTTTTAAAAATAATTTTTTTGTAGAGATGGGATCTTGCTATGTTGATCAGGCTGATCTTGAACTCCTGGCCTCAAGCGATCCTCTTGCCTTGGCCTTCCAACGTGTTGAGATTACAGGTGTGAGCCACCTCACCCAGTCAATCACTTCTTTAAAGTTTCACTTTTTAATACTATGATAGTGGTAATTAAATTACAAAGTGAATTTTGCAGGGTACAAGCATTCAAACCATAGCAGACAGGGCTCTTAAATTACCTAAGCCCATCTCATAAATAGTAGAGAGTGATAAAACTAGTGCCCATTCTGTGAGATTTTGGGGACGAAAACAAAAAGAGGTAACAGGTGATACAGTGAACACCCTGCTAAGTTCAGCTGTTCTTACATTTGCCATCCTCTGCTTCCCGTTAGATAGCACATTTGTATGATCCTTCTAGTCCCAAGAACATTCCTGCATTGGGTGCTCAGCTTGGTTTTCACCACCAATGGTATTTTCCTTGGGACAGTTATCTCAGGGTAACTAAAAGACAACATTTTAAAAATACAAACATCGTAATGAAAGTTGGTTCAGGTTGCTACCATTAGCTCATCAGGGAAGAGAAATCAGGGAGGGAAACAAGAAGGTGAATAATAGATGACAGGTAACCCTAGGTAATTACCTGACACAGGCACTATATTACCCATGGATTATTTTTGTATTTTCTGTGCCCTCTGTGATGTGGAGGCCAGAAACGAGGTGGACAAGGATAGGGTCCAGACCCTTTCATCTTTCTGATTCTTTATTATAGCATTGGAAATTGCAGGGAAGCAGTCATTTTTATTGTTATAGTTATCAAGGCCATTATTTTCAGTTCTCCAACTTTCTTTGTTTCTAGACAGAATTTGTTTCTGAGAAAAGTTACTCTCTATGTTGGCTTTCCCAACCTTGTCCAGCCCATATGATCTGTGAGTTGTATTTTGAGTAGAGTAATTTCTAGGAGGCTACATTCTCTCTTGTTCTTCAAGTACTGACCTTCAATTTCCCATGTGAGAAGACAGTATTGATTGTTTTTGTCTTGTGTTTGAAGCTCCTTTGTGTCTAAATAGGACAAGTTGGGAAGAAATATCTCTCAAAACTTATGGAGCCAAAAATGCATGAAGGAGAGTAGAAAATAGGTCTCAGGAAGGTGAATTGGATTGAAAACCAGATTTCTGGTCTCCCTTTCTTTGAGTCTACCAAATGCACAACTGATATTTGGACAGGTATGAGTGGCAGCTGCAAATTATTCACTTATTTAACAATAGATTTTGTGTGTGTGTGTGTGTCAAACAAATGCTAGTCAATCCACAAATCCTTGGGATAGATAGGAAGATCAGCATGACAGGACCTTTAACCACAATAAGCTCAAAGCTAGGGGCAAAGGGTCCTACAGTTTTTAAGATGGCCCTTACATGGCAGGAACTTGGCAAATTCAACATGTAATCTCATCTAAGATCCATTCCATATATGTGGAAACTAAAGCTTGGTTTAGAACAAAGCTTGGCTAAGGTCTTACAGCCAGAAAGTGTGAAGTTAGGTTTTGAACCAGGTCTCACACACGCCAGAGTCCTATTATCTTTTCACAGAATCATAGCTGTGAGACAATGCAACGCAACAGAATAGAGCATATAATAGATTTCAGCATCTATCAGAACACAGAAGATGGCATGCACACTTCCCATAAGTGGTGACGTCATCCCAGGTATCATCTTTTTTTGAGTATAAATTTTATTACTATTCTTAATTAAATCTGTCCTCAGCCCCTTTCTGGCCTTGTGTATTGCTGTCTCCCTCCATAGCCCCTGTTGCTGGTCTAATGCAGGCTGATTCGAAGCCACTAGGCATGCCCTCCCTACTTGTTTGCCTTATTCATAAAGATTTCTTCTTTAAAAACCACTTTATCGGGTTTAATTGACAGTTAAAAGCTGTACATATGTTTTGTAATATATGCAACTTAATGTTTGTAGATAAGTATACACATGTAAATAAACCATAACCACAGTGTATGACAAAAACATAGGCATTATCTTGAAAAGTTTCCTCCCACTCTCTTTATTGTTATTACTTTTGTGTGATAAAAACACAATGTAAGGTTTACCCTCTCAGCAAATTCTAAATATATAATATAGTATTACTGTCTATAGGCATTATGCTGTACAGCAGATCCCTAGGACCTATTCATCTTGTGTAGCTGAACTTTCTACCCTTTAGCTAATACCTCCTCATTTCCCTCTCTAATCCCTGGCAACCACCATTCTACTATATGCTTCTACGAGTTTGGTTATCTGAGATTCCTCATGTAAGTTGTATCATGTAGTATATGTCCTTCTGTATTTGGCTTATTTCACTTAGCATAACATGCTCCATATTTATCCATGTTGTTGCAATGGCAGGACTTCTTTCTTTTTTGAGGCTAAAAAATATTCTGTGGCATGTACCACATGATCTAGCAATCCCATCACTGGGTATATATCCAAAGAACTTGAAATTTCAATTTCAAAGAGATGCCTGAACGCCTATGTTTATTGCAACATTGTACTCAATAGCCAACACATGGAAGCAACCTCAATGTCCATTGACATGTGAATAGAATATAAATAAAATGTGGTATATTCATTTTATTAATTTAAACTATTTGTTTCTAAGGACTTTGTATTTTAGGTTGCTAGTTAGAAATGAACAAAATAAGTGCTTTTATTGCTCTATGGAAGCTTGAGTCTTCAGATGTAGGCCTCCATTTGTGGTATACTGCAAATTTGAATTTATCATAGGAGCAAAAGAAAGTTGTACATTTTGTCAGGCTATGTTTACATGACTGTTTTACAGAATTAACATGTATCTTTATTTCTTTCCTATATTCCTGTTAGAAGACAATAGGATTATAATTCAGTTGACAGAAATATAGCTTAGAGCAGTCCTTAAGTCTGTGTCATAGCTTTGGGAATTTTGGAGGCTGAAGCGTAAGTACAGCTTTTCCTCTGGCTCTTTGTATTAGAAGAGAAAGCAGCCTTTAAGAGAAAATTATTGCAGCACTATTTACAATAGCAAAGACCTGGAACCAACCCAAATGTCCATCAATGATAGACTGGATAAAGAAAATGTGGCACATATACACCATGGAATACTATGCAGCAATAAAAAAGAATAAGTTCTTGTCCTTTGCAGGGACATGGATGAAACTAAAACCATCATTCTCAGCGAACTAACACAGGAATAGAAAACTAAACACCACATATTCTCACTCATAAGTGGGAGTTGAACAATGAGAACACATGGACACAGGGAGGGGAACATCACACACTGGGGCCTGTTAGGGGGTGAGGGGCAAGGGGAGGGAGAGCATTAAATCAAATACCTAATGCATGTGGGGCTTACAACCTAGATGACAGGTTGATGGGTGCAGCAAACCACCATGGCACATGTATACCTGTGTAACAAACCTGCAGACTCTGCACATGCATCCCAGAACTTAAAGTAAATTAAAAATTTTAAAAAGAGAAAATTATAGATTAGAGTAGCTGATATGGTTTGGCTGTGTCCCCAACCAAATATCAACTTAAATTATAGCTCCCATAATCTCCACGTGTTGTGGGAGGGACCCAGTGAGAGGTAATAGAATCATGGGGGCAAGTTTTTTCTGTGCTGTTCTCTTGACAGTAAGTCTCACAACATCTGATGGTTTTATAAAGTGGATTTCCCCTGCCGCCATGCAAGACATGACTTTGCTTCTCCTTTGCCTTCCACCATGATTGTGTGGCCTCCCCAGCCATGTGGAACTGTGAGTCAATTAAACCTCTTTCCTTTATACATTACCCAGTCTCCGGTATATCTTTATTAGCAGCATGAGAAAAAGAAGACATCCCTATCTCTATTATTTGGCTACTAATACAGTAGTCAAAAAACCACATTTTTAATCATAAAAGGAATGTAAATTGCCAAAAAATATCTCCTAAGGGATGTAAGGGTATCCTGGTTATAAGAATTCTAACAGGAATTCCAACTGGTTTTTTAAAATGTTTCTAGTAATGCATATTTCACTACGTGTGTTTCCCCAGTATTTGAAATTGCATAGATCTCACTTAATAATAGACCTGAACTTATAAATTTAGTCTTAGGTAGCTTGTAAGAGACGTAAACTAGTATCATACAAGGTATTATAATCTTGGCAAAAAATAAGCTTATTTCAATCACTTTCATTATAGATCATCTGTATGAGGAATCCTCTACGTAATCAGTGAGTTAAATAGGAAATTCCTTCCATGGAAGCAAATCACTGTGGTTAAGAGCACAGACCATGCAATAAAGCTGCCCTCCCTTCCCTCCTTCCTTCCCTCCTTCCTTCCTTCCTTCCTTCCTTCCTTCCTTCCTTCCTTCCTTCCCTCCCTCCCTCCTTCCTTCCATTTCTTTCTCTCTTTTCTCTCTCCCTTTCTCTTTTTCTCTTTCTCTCTCTCTTTCTATCTTTCTCTCTCTCTTTCCTGCCCCCACCACCTCTCTCTTGGATCACTTGGTAAACACCAAGGCAAAAATCTACCAAAAGAAAGAGGAATAGCTCACAACACTTTTCTAAGAACTTGACACACGTCAGGGAAGAGATTGTGTCATCTTATAAGACTCACACTTTCCTAAGAATTTGATGCGATCAGAGGATCGTACCATCTTCCAACACTCTTAGTTGAATGTGCCATGTGATAACCCCAGCCAGGAAGAAGATGACAGTGAGACACTGTCATGTAGAAGACAAAAGCAGAACATAAGTCAAATTATCCATGATGCTGCCTCATGGAGCTGACTTGACTGTGATGAAATGTATCAGAAATTGACAATATTCCATGACACCACCATGGCTCCTGTGCTCTGGGTGGACATTGGAAAAATGCACAAGTTAGAAAGTTGTTTTCTTATCCTGCTTTTTCCTCTGCCTCCAAACTCTATTAAATCCAATATAAATAAAATTGCTTACTTTTTAAAGTTTCTTCACAGAATCAGTTGCACATTCTCTTCTTTCAGCATACTTTTCATTTACCTAGACTGAAAATTTGATTCCCTCATGAAAGGCACTCTCCTAAAACTTTCCAAAGTTGCATTTGATTTGTTAGAATTGTCAGAAGTCAGGTGAGTTGTTGAATAAACCTTAACTTTATACAATATTGATGTATCCATCTATCCATCTCAGGACAATTATAAATTCAAGATATGTCTTTTTAAAATTATCCTCTTTTTGTTTTATATTTTATTTTCTTCTTCTTATACACTATTATTTCCCTAGATTCTCTTTTCCAAAATGATGTGTTAGAATTTGGAATTCAATAATGAAAGACAAAAATAAGTATTTAAATGAGGAAGTATATATTTCCTCAGTGTCTTTTTGTTATTCTATTCAATATGCAAAACCAGGATGTGTGATCTAAATCAAGTTTCTTATCATCTAAAGCCTAGGTTTCATATCTAAAAATTATGAACAATATTACCAAACTTGCAGGGCTGTTATTTGCACACAAAGGAAGAATTAAATGTGATCATTTATAGACTCACTTTAGAGCATAGTATTTTTAGGTACTCAATAATTTTTTTAACTTAAGTAAAGATTTTACTTATCACCTCTGTGAGATGAGGAGGTAATTTTAACAAAAGACAGGAGACTTGCATACTCAGCAGTTCCTTATTCTCTGTATTGAGGAGGGTAGAATTTTTAGAGACTCTCTAAAAATTTTTATCCTTGCTCTCTTGCCATGTTATGGATTTCCGAATTATTTTACATTACTGGTCTTTTGCTCCATTGCCACCTTTCAGGACAGGGCTTACATCCATGATCTGAAAAACCAGAGGTATATATTAATTATCTTGATTTCTTTATATTAAATACGGAATATTTAATGCAGTGTTTGAATTAGTCTTGCAAATATCTCATTTCCTCCCATGTTCATTGCAAGATTATTTACAATGGCCAAAATATGAAAACAACCTAATTGTTCACTTCATTAATGAATAAGTGGATAAAGAAAACATTGTGTGTGTGTGTGTGTGTGTGTGTGTGTGTGTGTGTGTGTGTGTGTATACAAGAAAATACTTTCCACAAGAACCTCCATGTCGTCTTTTAGAACTTAATTTTTTACTTCACATACCTCTTCCTTTTTTCACTTCCACTTGACACCTTTCTGGGGTCGTAGGTATGTTGTACTTAAATTCCACTCTCTCGCCTAAAATATCTGTCTCAAATTTGTATACGCATTAGTAGGTATCAACCAGGAAGTTCTCCCCCAACGCATTCAATAGGCCCTGCCTCAAAAGTTATCTTTAAGAATTTACTACTGCCTTTTAAGAACTCGTCAGTATGGATCCAAACTGTTTGTTAAAACACTTTTGTCCCTCTTCCTGTCTTGCATATGCTAAGAACCAGCCAAACTGGAGTTTTTCAATTTCATGTGTAAATCCTATGTTCCCCTGTCTAAAACCTTTCTCATTCTGTTCTCTCTACCTAAAATTTCCTCCATCCCATTTTGTTTACTGAAATATTATGCTTTTTTCCTCCAGTAAATCTCTCAGTCCTCCAATGGCACATTGTAGTCTGCATAGCTATTGCTTGTTTGTATATTTGTTGATTTTTCGTAAGACATTTTAGAATCTTTCATTTGTCATCTTTTATTTTTTCATTATTTACCTATCACAAGCGCTTTATATATATATATATAATATATGTAATGTTTTTCATATATTCACAAGCACTTTATATTATATATATAAAAATATATAAAATATTTTATATATAAAAACTGGATTGACATGAATATAAATTATATTTCACAAGTACTTATATATAATATAAGTGCTTGTGATGGGTAAATAATG
>NW_022437026.1:964618-978859 GCF_009761245.1 Sapajus apella | reverse complement strand
TATAATATATTTATATAATATATAATATATTTATAATATATTATATATATATTATACATAAGATATATATATTAGAAACAGGATTCTGCTCTGTCACCCAGGCTGGGGTGCAGAGCTGCTATTTTTGCTCACTGTAACCTCTACCTCCCAGATTTAAGAGATTCTCGTGCCTTAGCCTCCCAAGTAGCTGGGATTACAGGTCTGCACCACAACACTTGGTTAAGTGTTCTATTTTTAGTAGGGATGAAGTTTTGCCATGTTGGCCAGGCTGGTCTCAAACTCCTAGCCTCAAGTGATCTGCTGGCCTCAGCCTCCCAAAATGAGCCACCTTGCCCAACCTTATCAAGTACTTTAAGCATAACAAGAAATCAGTATGCATTTTTAAATAAATGAATAGTTTGGCATCACACCAGGACAGAAAATAAGAGTTCATTCAACTCTATTAACTCAGCTGAGAATCCTCTGTTCAAGAAAATGTCACAACAACCACTTTGGCCATGTTATTGATCTGCGGATTTTTTTTTTTATTTGTGATTGTCTCCTTCAAACAGTTCAATTATTAACCCTCAGGTATCAATTTTGAGTCTTTCTTAATTGGCTCTTTATAGTGCCTTCACCCTTTTCAACACTCATTTAATCATGTGTATCTAGTAAACTCTTCATATATTGGCAATGTTAATGAAATGAAAATTCAACAAAAGATCTTTGCATCGTTTTTATAATTCTGATTACAAAATGTTATTTATTTTTTACATCCAGTTGTTATGCAGCAAAATTATCTACAAGTTGAAAATGAAAATCTCTCAGGAACTCTGCAACAATTAGCAAAGCACTTCTGCCAATATGTAATAAAACAATCAGAACAAAAGGGTGGCTGGCTGTGGGGGCTCACACCTGTAATCCCAGCATTGTGGGAGGCCAAGATGGGTGGATGCCTTGAGGCCAGGAGTTCGAGACCAGCCAGGCCAATATGGTGAAACCCTGTCTCTACTAAAAATACAAAAAAATAGTAGCCAGGCATGGTGGTGGGTGTCTGTAATCCTAGCTACTTGGGAGGCTGAGTTGGGAGAATCACTTAAGCCTGAGAGGCGGAGGTTGCAGTGAGCCAAGATAGTGACACTGCACTCCACCCTGAGTGACAGAGTGAGACTAGGTCTTAAACAAACAAACAAAAAGAACAAAAGGGCACTTTCAGTAAGTATTGTTTTTTTAAACCTCTTTATTTATCCAACCTCTGGAGTATTTCTCTGATGGTAACTGAAGGAAATCTTGAAATCTGCAGGAAACACTGAACATGGGGAAAATGTAAGTCCAATTTAGAAACAACAACAGTAACATTCCTGTGCTTGATTTCTCAAGAAGACCATAAATGCAGCCCCTGTGACACAAACTGGAGATATTATGGAGGTAGCTGCTATGGGTTCTTCAAGCACAACTTCACATGGGAAGGCAGTAAGCAGTACTGCATTGACATGAATTCTACTCTCCTGAAGACTGACAACCAGAACATTCCAGTAGGGAGATCCTTATGTCACATATTTTGGAGGCAAGGGAGGAAACTCTCAAATATAACATTTGACCTTTTTTGTTTTTACATTTTTCTTAACATCTTTCAGCTTGCACTAATCTAAGAACCTTATGAAACTTAGTAAGAATTACAGAACCCAAATATTCAATCCAATCACATTTTGCAGCATTGCTAGAGTTGATCAGTCAAATTGACTTGTCCCTTCTTGACAGCTCAGGTACATAGTGGGTCACACGTTAAGACAGCCCAGTGATGTTCATAATCATCTGTGTCCTGTGTTGTTCTAACTTGCTGCACTGTCCCTTACTGTTTCTGTGGGCTCAGGCTCATACAGAAGATATTCAGTTAAATAAATTAACTTTTCCTTCTATTCCAGCAAACTCAGAGAATTTTCTAAAATCTCAGCTCTATTACAATAAGATTAATTGGAGACATATATGTATATCCTGAATGTGTATAGGTCTAGGCTAGTGCCAGTTTAAAGATTTATAACTAAAAGTAGTCATGCAATTTTCAGGAAAAAAAGGAAACTTGAATTTCAAGTAGAATTTCTGTCAGGTTCTGTAGGCAAGCATATAATGTTGATACAGTCTAAAAAAAAAAAAAATGATTAGAAAATAAGAGAAAGGTTCCTGGTGGCTCAAGCTTTAAGAAATAAATAATCACACGTGGCTGTCCCACAATATCTCCTGTGGAATGCCATTCTGAGTCTCATATATATGTCAAGAATCTCAGGTCATTTCCTGTTTGTCAACAATGCATTCTTACTTGTTATTCCAGGAGGTGTGAGAGTATATATAATCATTTGTGCTCCATTTAATTTTCTTACTCATATATTGATTGATTTACTTATTTCTTCATTAATTTAACAAATATTTGCTGAAACTATTCCAGGACTTGGACCTATGCAGTTAATAAAACAAAAAATAATCCTTAAGCTCACCAACAATGTATTTTTTGTGTGTGTTTTCTTTCTTTAACTGTTTACATTTATTCCTTTGAATCCTGTTTGGTAGCCTATCGGGAGTATAATCCTCAATTAATTGAATATGTAAATATATATTATAAACACATAGGAAGATTAGAATATCAGCTATTTTGTGTACAATTTTACCTGTGTCCTACACGATTTTTAAGTTCTAAGACAAGTGAAATTGAAATCTATTAATATTAATATAGACATGTAATCCAACTTTTTTTGGTTCAAGGTTTTATCATAAAGCTTTGTCTTTCTATCATTACCAGGAGCTTTGGAGGGATTCTGACCATTGTGTTTAGTTATGTTTGCAAGAGGAATACATCAAAGCCAGGACTGTTTAATTCACTGAGTCAGATTATCCCACTAGAACTCTAATGAGTTCTGGAAGTGGGAGATGGCTCGGTTCTCTCAAAAAATATGTAAGTCCCATGACACTCAGAATAGAAAGTAAGACTAGAAACTCTTATTCCTGAGATCCCCTTTCCTCTCAGTCCAAGTCATTTAACAGTTGAAATGCACCTCTATAACCCACTACAGGCGACATAAGCAGCAGCTGAGTCACTTACCCCCTATTTTAAACAAGAGAGCACTGGTCATAAGACAATTCTACTTTCCCCTCTCCTATCCTTTCACTGTTTATCTAAGCCACAATTCATTTTTACACCTGATATTATTCCCATTCGTTTCCACATTCAACTCTACCATAGAACGTTGTGTGTGTGTGTGTGTGTGTGTGTGTGTGTGTGTGTGTGTGTGTTTAGATTGCTCTGATTCTCTCCACATATTTTTAAAACAAAATGTCATCCTCATTATTTTACAGTTGAAAGTTGTAAACTTGGGGGTCATTTTGCATACTCTTCTATTCTCCAGGTCTCCAAGAACCCATGCATTGTGGTTCACAGGATAATTCCAATGCCGATTAACGAAGCTCTATCCTTCTACACATGGTGCAGGCAAATGGGCTGTTAGCACTGAGTTGTGAACCTCAGTTGCTTACTACATGGTTTTCCAATGTCCAGTCTCAATATATTTTGTTCATCCTGTATATCAAAACTGCAGTCTCTCTCCAATTAAAATTTAAACTGATAGCCAAAACTTGTACAATCTAATCATTGCTTACATTATTAATTTATTTAATAAATATTTAGTAAGTATTTACTATAGGTAGGATCTCAGAATACTAGAACTCCAACTCATCGCAGACCGTGGGCTTTATTTCCTATCAATTGCTACCTCATTCGCAATATCGCAGACAAATTAGTGGGTTTTTTTTTTTTATTCTTCCAACAAATCAAACTCGTTTTTTTGGTCTCAAGGGTTTTCATTTGCTATTTTCTTCTCTTAGAATGCTCTGCCTCCACAACTCCATGACTGTCTCCTTCTTGTGAATCAAGTCTGCATTTAAACATCACTTCTTCAGTGAGGCTATGTCTAATTATCCAAACTAAATTAGCTTCCCTTCAGCCCACATCCATATCGTCTACCACCGCTTTGTTTCTTTGTAACTTTACCACTGTCAGAAATTTTTTGTCTATTTGTGGGCCCCTAACCGGCATCACCCCACTGAAACGGAAGTTCCCAAACAGGAAAGCCCTTGGCTTTCTTGTCTTTCCTTAACAGTCTATCCTCAGCACATCGAACAACTTTGGCACATAGTTATGCAGATATATGCCAAATAAATAATAAATATATATTCCTTGTCCTCTCGTGATAAACTGTCTAGAAGGGAATAAAGATAAGTTAACAGCCATTACAATACAGCCTGCTGTCTTAGATCATCTATCCTACAATATAAAGCCTCAGTTCAAAAACATTGAGTCAACTCACTTTTCCATGAGCATATTCCCATCCATTGCAGCTATTTGCCCTGCAGGACTCTTCCTTCTTTTCTTTTTTTTTTTTTTTTTTTTTGAGACTGAGTTTCACTCTTGCTACCCAGGCTGGAGTGCAATGGCGCGATCTCGGCTCACCGCAACCTCCGCCTCCTGGGTTCAGGCAATTCTCCTGCCTCAGCCTCCTGAGTAGCTGGGATTACAGGCACGTACCACCATGCCCAGCTAATGCTTTTTGTATTTTTAGTAGAGACGGGGTTTCACCAGTTGACCAGGGTGGTCTCGATCTTTTGACCTCGTGATCCACCCGCCTAGGCCTCCCAAAGTGCTGGGATTACAGGCTTGAGACACCGCGCCCGGCCGACTCTTCCTTCTTGTATCTTTTCATCTAAGTCTTGCCCTTCCATCAATACCAGACTAAAATCTGATCTTGTAGATAAAGGTTTTTCCCATTATTTCAGAACCATCTCCATTGCTTCTTTGGGGCTCCTACTGTACTAGTGTTCCCTTGCTCCTTAATCTTATGCTACATGAAATTGCTATTGAGCTTTTCAAATATACATACCTTGTACTACCAAGCAGGTTGGGAGTTACTCAACAATGAAAAACTTTTTTATTCTGTTTTTCCCAGAGTCTCCATTTTGTGCATGAAAATATTATACACAGAGTTTGACTGTTGATTGGTTGCTTAGTTTTTGAAGGAATTTATTCTACCTTTCCCATTCACAGGTTTGAGCTTTCTGAAGATGGAAAAGGAAATATGAATTGTGCCCATTTTCATAATGGAAAAACGCACCCTACCTTCTGTAAGAACAAACATTATTTAATGTGTTAGAGGAAGGCTAGCATGGCCAACGTGGACCAACTACCTTAATGCAAACAGATGGGCAGGATATCACAGATAAAGGCTTTATTGCACAATAAAAATTCTGATTGAATAAATCACTAGCCAAAAATTGCTTATTTCTTCCTTTCTTCTCCTTGATGTCAGTTTTAATATTATCTTTACTGCCAGAATCACTTACCTACTCCTTTCTTTGATTAACTGGAAACCAACATGTAAACTGATCATTTGCTTCCCAATTATTCTATTTTCCCTTAATTTTCTTTCTTCTTGTCTTCAAACATCTAATTACGTGAACATGGTATGATTTACTGCATCTTCAGATATACATATATAAAATTAAAATCAGGACAATATAGGTTAGGGCTTAATTAAGTTGTGCAAAATACCGAAGTTTAAAATCTGTGCAGAGTAACTTTGAAAGATAGCGTTAGATAATAAAAAGAATATTAAACTTGGAATCAGTAGAATAATTTAGATAATGTCACTTAAAGTACAACCATGAACCAGCCACATAGACTTTTTAGCTTCTATTTTTGCATAATTAAAATAGGAAGAAAACATCCTCCATTTATACCTCACAGCTCTACAACTTAAAATGTTGGAGCATTGGCTGTACCAGGAAGTTTACAAAAGCAGGCACTGTGACTTCTCCATTTACTGTTGTATTACCACCACCAAATCCAGATCCTGGCTTACAGGAAACACAGAGACTTTCATAAATGCAATTACTATTCCAAGTTCATTTCTGGTTAGACTCAATAGCAGCAAGTTTTTGGGCAAAAGAAGGAAAAGAAAGTTTGTAAGAAAGCTCATGGGATTTGTAAAATGAATAAATGCTTCTCAACATGGCACAGAGGCTACTTCACAGAAGGACAAGTTAAAATGCTTTATTTAGGTCTATTCTTAACAGCTCTATGCTTGTTTCTTGCTGAGAAACTCAGCAAGTATTTATAGAATACATGGATAAGCACCCTCTCACAGGATAATAGGCAAAAATTGCATTTCTTTCCCACAGCTTCCCTTCTTTAACTAGCGAATACAGTTTATAAACATGATTCTTAAGCATCTCAACTGAAGTGTTGGTTAAAACATGGAGATGTTCAAACACAAATGCTGATGTTACCCAGAATGCTGAGGAGACACGGAGACCTGGGTTTTTACCAGCACAAGTAGTCTTTAATACAGTTAGAGAACTATCACTACTTTAGAACTTACTCTCTGTGTGGCTTTGGATAAGTAATTTAGTGTCTTTAAAACTCTGTTTCCTCATCTATGAAATGGGTTTAATATTATTACCTTGCTTGTAAGGTAACTGTGAAGCTCATTTAATATGATTATATAAAGTATTGATCAGAATACCAAGCATGTAATACATTCCCAATAAATGCGTGCAACCCTTAAAGCTTTGTGCACTAACACTCAAAGACACTTGAATCCTTATTTTGTTCTAGGCTATCAGTAAATAAGCATATTTGGAGGGCCGAGGAAAAATAACAGAAATACCTCAGATTCTACTGGCTAACACAAATGTCTGGAGATCTTGGGTTTGGGTGATGGTATCACTTTTTTTTTTTTTAATTGTTTGTTTAGAGAAACCAAATAGGAACTAATAATTCAGAATATTGCCCAAAAGTTAGCCATATCTCTGGACTTTGTTTCATCTCCCCAAAATGGAAAAGCATATGTTTATACATCACTATGGCATACATAAACTTAGAAGAATGGTAGCTTAATGCATGGCAAAAATACAATCTAAAAATGTAAGACAATCAAACTGTGCCTACAAAGATATTTTTTCCTGGTATTCATATCTAAAGCATCTTACACATGGAATCAAAATTGCACAAACGTTAGTTGCACAAATCAGAACACTTCATTCCAAATACTAAATCTTCTACATATTATCTAAGTGCTTCAAATTACAACTAAGTTACAAGCACACCTCAGAAATATTGTGGACTCAATTCCAGACCACCACAATAAAGCAATTATTGTAATAAAGTGAGTCACACTAATTATTTGGCTTCCTAGTGCATATACAAGTTATGTTTACCATAAACTGTAGCCTATTAAGTATACAATAGCATTATGTCTACAAATGTACATACTTTAATTAAAAAATACTTTATTGGCCAGGTGCAGTGGTTCACGCCTGTAATCCCAGCACTTTGGGAGGCTGAGGCGGTGGATTACGAGGTCAGGAGCTTGAGACCAGCCAGACGAACATCGTGAAACCCTGGCACTACTAAAAATACAAAAATTAGAGCACCGTAGTGGTGGGCACCTGTAATCCCAGCTACTTGGGAGGCTAAGACAGGAGAATCACATGAACCCAGGAGGCAAAATTTGCAGTGAGCCAAGATCATGCCACGGCACTCCAGCCTGGGTGACAGAGCGAGACTCTATCTCAAAATAAATAAATAAATTAAAAGTACATAAAATAAGAAATGCTTTATTGCTAAAAATGCTAACAATTATCTGAGTCTTTAGTGAGTAGAAATCTTTTTGCTGGTGGAGGGTCGTGCCTTGATGTTGATGGATGCTGACTGATCAGAGTGGTGTTTGCCGAAGGATGAGGTAGATGTGGCTATTTTTAAAATAAGACAACAATGGGCTGGGTGTGGTGGCTCACACTTGTAGTCTCAGCACTTTGAGAGGCCGAGGCCGGCAGATCACGAGGTCAAGAGATCGAGACCATCCTGGCCAACATGGCGAAACCCCATCTCTACTAAAAATACAAAAATTAGCTAGGGGTGGTGGTGCATGCCTGTAGTCCCAGCTACTTGGAAGGCTGAGGCAGGAGAGTCACTTGAACCGGGAGGCAGAGGTTGCAGTGAACCAAGATCGGGCCACTGCACTTCAGCCTGGCAACAGAGTGAGACTGTGTCTCAAAAAGAAGACAACGGTGGGGATTGTGGCATCAATTTATTCTTCCTTTTATGAAATTTTTATCTATAGCTTGTAGCAGTGTTAAATAGCATTTT
The DNA here is from genome assembly GCF_009761245.1 of Sapajus apella. Lineage (NCBI taxonomy): Eukaryota > Metazoa > Chordata > Mammalia > Primates > Cebidae > Sapajus > Sapajus apella. The sequence continues at coordinate 970,689 of NW_022437026.1, read as the reverse complement.
ACCCATAGTAAACTTCTTTCAAAATTGGAGTCAATCCTCTCAAATCCTGCTACTGCTTTATCAACTAAGTCCATGCAATATTTGAAATCCTTATTATGTTATTATTTCAACAATGTTCACAGCATCTTCACCAGGAATAGTATGTGCCTCAAGAAGCCATTTTATTTGCTCACTGATAAGAAGCAACTTTTCATCTGTTCATTCCTCATGAGATGGCATCAATTCAGCCACATCTTCAGGCACCACTTCCAGTTCTCTTGCTGTTTCCACCACATCTGCAGTTACTTCTGCCACTGAAGTCTTGAACCCCTCGAAGTCATCCATGAAGGTTGGAGTCAACTTCTTCCAAGCACCTGTTAATGCTGATACTTTGACTCCTTCCGTGAATCACAAATCTTCTCAATGACATCTAGAACGGTAAATCCTTTCCTGGTGGTTTTCAATTCATTTTTCTCTGACATATCAGAAGAATCACTATCTGTGGCAGTGATAGCCTTATGAAATGTATTTCTTAAAGAAAAAGACTTGAAAATCAAAATTACTTCTTGATCCATTGGTTACAGAAATGGAGGCTGTGTTAGTAGGAATGAAAACATTAATATCCTGGTATATCTTCATGGGAGCTCTAGAGTGGATAGAGGCGTTGTCAATGAGCAATAATATTTTGAGAAAAAAACCTTTTTCTGAGCAGTAGTTCTCAACAGTGAGCTTAAAACATTCAGTAAACAATGCTACAAACAAATGTGTTGTCATCCAGACTTTGTTGTTTCATTCATAGAGAATAGGCAGGGTATATTTAGGACAATTCTTAAGGTCTCTAGGACTTTTGAAATGATAAATGATTACTGACTTAGACTTAAAGTCACCAGCTGCAGTAGCCTCTAGCAATAGAGTTAGCTTGTCCTTTGAAGCTTTCAAGCCAGCCATTGACTTTTCCTCTCTAGCTATAAAAGTCCTAGATGTCATCTCTTTCCAGCTCAAAGCTGTTTAATCTACACTAAAAATCTATTGTTTAATGTAGCAACCTTCATCTATCTTAGCTAGATCTTCTGGATAACATTCTCCAGTTTCTAAATCAACACTTGCTGCTTCGTCTTTCATTTGTTTCTTCTTTAGAGAGATGGCTTTTTTCCTTAAACCTCATGAACCAACCTCTGCTAGCTTCCAACTTTTCTTCTGCAACTTCCTCACCTCTCTCACCCATCATAGAAGTGAAGAGTTAGGGCTTTGCTCTGAATTAGGCTTTGGTTTAAGAGCATGTTGTAATCGGTTTGATCTTCCATCTAGACCACTAAACTTTCTCCATACTAGCAATAAGGCTATCTTGCTTTCTTATTTGTGTGTTCACTGGAGCAGCACTTTTAATTTCCTTCTAGAATGTTTCCTTCACATTCACAACTTGGCTTGCTGCTTTATGTAATAAGCCTAGCTCTTGGCTTATCTTAGCTGTTGACATGTCTTCCTCACTAAACTTAATCATTTTTAACTTTTGATTTAAAGTGAGAGAGATGCAACTCTTTCCCTCAACAATTATAGGCCTCTGTGGCATTATTAATTGACCTATTTTTAATATCGTTAGGTCTCAGGGAACATAAGGAGGCTCAAGGAAAGGTTCAGAGATGAGGGAACAGCCAGTTGGTGTAACAGTCAGAACATACACAGTATTTATTGGTAGTTATCAATTAAGTTAACCATCTTATACAGGTATAGTTCATGGTGCCCCAAAACAATTACAACGGTAGCATCAAAGATCACCAATGACATATCACCATAACAGATAATAATAATGAACAGATAATAATAATTCTCATAGTTTTGAAATACTATGAGAATTACCAATATGTGACACAGAGACATGAAATAAGCATATGCTGTTGGGAAAAATGGCACTGATAGACTTGCTTCACAAGGAGTTGTCACAAATCTTCACTTTAAAATATGCAATATCTGCAAAGCACAATAATGCAAAGCTCAATAAAACAAGATATGCCTGTACTCTATACTAATGATAGTGCCTATTTCATTGCACTATTGATAAAAATCAAAATAATTCATGTAAAAGCTTTTGAAAATAGAACTTGGAATATAATGAATAATAAATAAAGTCACGATTAAAACATCAAAAATAATAAAAGGAATATATTAATCCTGCATTGGGAGAAGCCAATGGCTCCATACAAAGAAATTTATCAGGGAATGTTCTATATTTGGGGAAAAGGGATCTTTCTAAGTGCTGATAAAATTTGAGAATAATTGGAAATTAATGACAACTTAAGTTTCTGTTACCTCGTTCCTAACATTAGTCTCGGTACATTTGGTATGCTTATGATTTTTTCCTCTGTTTCTCTTCAAGATAGAAGTGATCCTACTTTAAAGGCTACATAGGTTTAAGTTACATTAATTTTCAGATACAAATCTCAGGTCACATGGGCATCATATAAAATATTGAAGAATGGGGCTGGGCACAGTGGCTCATGCCTGTAATCCCAGCACTTCGGGAGGCTAAGGTGGGCAGATCACCTAAGTTCAGGAGTTCGAGACCAGCCTGGCCAACATGGTGAAACCCCATCCCTACTAAAAATACAAAAATTAGCCAGGCATGGTGGCAGTTACCTGTAATTCCAGCTACTCGGGAGGCTGAGGCTGAATTGCTCGAACCCGGGAGGCAGAGGTTTCAGTGAGCCAAGATCAGGCCTCAGCCCTCCAGACTGGAAAACAAAAGTGAAACTCCAACTAAAAAAAAAAAAAATTACATGTATATATGTATATGTACATGTATATGTATATGCATATGGACTGGATATTCTTCAGTTGCCCCTGGGAATTCTCTCAGTCCCAACCTGTGCTTTGAGAGGCTGAGCTCAAATGAATACATTATCAAGGCAAACAAACTTGGCCCCTGGCTTCTAGTTAATTCAGCCAATGGAAGGCGCTGGTGATCAGAGGTAGGGTATTTATTCAATTGGCTGTCTCCCTGCCATGTGTTTGTGTGGCAAAGAATACACGTTCTCTATTTTAGTCCAGGGCCCTTGTCAGGCAGGTCAAGCAGTTCCAATAAACATTTTCAACTTGATTCTTCAGTTGACCTGACAGCTTCCCCGTGTACATGTCACAACCCCTTTCTGGTTCCCTTAACACTTCCCGAAACTTTGTATACAGTCCTTTAATTAAATTCCCTTAGATTATCCCTTGTGTGTGCCATTTGTTTCCTTCTCAGGGCTTGATTGCTAGGGAGAAGACTGAGGAATCCAGTGAGTTACTGAAACAAAAGCAAACCATGCAATTTTGCATATCGTTGTATGCCGTAAAGACAAGGGATCAAACAATAAATGATGATTAAAGTCTCAAATGTCTGATGCTACCGCCACAAGATGTGGCAGAAATGGTCGGCTGTCAACTAAATAATTCATGCTTTCCTTCTAGAGTGAAGCGATCATCAAAAGCTTGCTGTCCAGGAAAAAATTTTATTTTTCAGGCTCAAACTTTATATCCAATGCGGGCATGCGTTTGGTGGATGTGATTGTGAGACCTGTTACTTATAGGTTATGGCTTTCAAGAAGCAGGTGTAGATTCATCACCTTGTCTTTTCTAGTGAACAGAAGTCAAGGACTGCAATGACTCACAAAATGAAAGAATCCCAAGTCTCATTTGGAGGGAAGCTATCACTAATTGGGATCCCTGGAGCAAAAAAAAAAATTACGTAAGATATAAACTTTTATTGTGTTAAGTTACTGATATTTTTAGGTTTACTTATCGCAGTAACTACCATTGCACTATCAGATACACAGTAAGTAAATTTATTTTAAGGTTGAAATTCCTTCCTAGCTTCGTTGTTTAAGGCCGCCCAGTGATCTGACACTCTTTACACCCTGGTTTGCTCAATGTGAGCTATCTTTAGATCTTCACTATCTAGGTCATCTCTATGCTTCATCTCCTCTACCAAATGCAAGTGCCTTCTTGGCACTATTATCTTTTTCTTCTGAACTCACTGCCAACACCTTCAATATCTGCTACATTTTGGAAACCAGATAAAAAATTTCTGTCATTGGCCAATCTGAATTCAGTTCTCTCTCATTTCCTTTTTCAACAAGTTGTGTTTTGGCTTAAACTTCATAAACTTCTACTTTCTGAATGAAGATGCATCTATTCTACTCCTTAAACACCAACATACTTTCCCACCACTGTGAAAATGTAACCAATTTCACTTCTTTCACCAACCTGCTCCAAACCACCCGAGGTGTTATTTTTGCCAGCCTCCTGTGTGGACTGCTTTCTATCAAAGCACCTCAGACATGCATGAAGAAGAAATATACACCTCTCTTCAGTGGGATAGTCCAGTACCTAACACTTACCAGAAATGTCTGCCTTCCAACAAATGCTCAGGTAACCAGTTCTAACTATTTTGTGTGAGGCTTTAGAGTTCATGTTTCTTTTTTTTTTCTGCTCTATCATGAAGTCAAGATATTTATTCTAATCTGAGATAATCTACTTAAGAGTACCATACTGTGCAGGAACTGTTTAATGAAGTGGAGAAGGAGTAAGTAAAGGTGAAAAAAAGAGCAATGAACTTGATAAATACATGGAACTATTTTTTGCTCTGTCTCTCTAGAAAAGAAAAAGAATACCTAGATTTGGGAAATACATGAAAAAATACAATTTTAGTTAATTGAACTACTATATAAAACACTCTGCAAATTATCTGGTAAATACTGAGAAATAAAAAGAGAAAGCATAGATTGAAAAACTGGCAAGATCTCTTTGGCCTAGAGTTGTCTGCTACAGTGATTAGTTCAGTCGGTATCACTTAATACCTGTATTAGTTCCTGTCTGCTGGTGTAACAATCGCACAGACTTAGGGGATTAATAGAATGCAAATTTATTGTCTTATGCTTCTAGATGTCACAAATTGAAATGGAGTTCAGTGAGCCAAAACCAAGGTGTTGTCAGGGATCTAGGGGAAGAATCCATCCCTTGTCTTTTCTGGTCTCTAGACCTGCATTTATTGTTTTCCTTGGCTCATGGACCCTTCTTCTATCTTGAAAGCCAGCAACATAACCTCTTTAAATGTTTCTCAGCCTACATCATCATGCCATGCTCCGTCTCTCCAATGTCCTGCCTCTCACTTAAAAAGGACCCAGGTAATCCAGTCTAATCTTCTCATCCAAAATCCTTAACTTAATGACATCTTCGAAGTCCCTTTTCCACATAAGATAACTTACAAGTTTGAGGAATTATGACATGGACATGTTAGAAAAGGGCATTTTTCTGCCTATCACAATATCCAAAAACAAATTTTAACCATTTTTCTCTGACTAGCTTTTTGAATACAACAAATCACACATTTTTTTCCCCTCTCTAGAGAGTTGTAAAATTACCTTGGAAAACTTGTTCCTCTTCCAAAAATGTATATTTAAAAGTATATATTTAAAATGTGTATCTTTCTTTGATTCAATCATGTTCAATTGACACTGAAGAGATGGGGAGATGTGAGACAGCATTCTTAATCCCAAAAGATAAAGCCAGCATTTCACTTATGAGACTCTCTAAAAGATTGTTGGAAAATAATACATATAATTACTTGGTAAGGTATGACATCAAAGATAAGGAGAACAGAGGTATACTATTAAATCTACTTAATTTGGCAATTTCCGTATCACATGTATTCAAGTTATGACCTGCCTTTCAATGCATTTGAGCAAAGGTTCTCTTTTTCCTTTCCTTTTTACACATTCCAGGCCCCAAAACTCTCCAGTAGAAATGCCAACGTTCATTCCTTCTTTTACTCAATTTCAATCTGTCCTTGTCCCATCTGTTTTATCTGCTTTCTCTAACTCGGTTTCATTTTTCCTGTTTCATGGTTAGGAACACGGTGTCTTGTGATGGTGATTTCATGTATTTTCTGCGTGGGATTATTAACAACATCCATTTTCCTGGCCATCAAGTGTAAGTACAAAAAGACAGTTTCAAAATAACAGATATTGATATATGTATTATATACTACACATAGCTTATATATAATGATATATGTATATCATTATATATATGATTTACCAGTCATTTATAAATTATGA
>NW_022437026.1:957842-959618 GCF_009761245.1 Sapajus apella | reverse complement strand
GTTTTTATATAAACATAAATCTACAGTCTCCAATTGCAAAATATTTTGTCTACTATATAGACAAAAATTATATACCACATAATAAGGATGATTATAAAATTACACTCTACATTTCCCATGTTCCCAAAAGAATTGTTGTTCAGTGTATGCATAAGTGTCTTCTCTATCTACTAAGTAAAATCTCTTTAGATGAAACATAAATAAATTGTTCCTAAGACAGTAAGTTATTTTAAACTGTATTAATTAATTTTGACCCAGCAGTATCACTTTGGGAAATCGTTTCTATTAGGTAAACCTGCAATTTAACAATAAAGGGAAAAACCTCAAAGACTCACCACATTGATAAGAGGCCATGTTATATAAATAAATAAGGGTACAGCATCTAAACAATAGAATACCATGAAGCAAGAACAAACAAACACAAATTGTATTAAGAAAATGTCACAATGATGAGGATAAAAGAAACCTTGCTAGAAAATGATGTGATTAAGACTTCCAGTAATTGCTAGAAAATTCTTACAAATTAAAGTTTTTGCTTTCTTAATAGCTAAAAATATGTACTTACAAAACTTAAATATCGCTATACAGATGTAAAGTATATTTTCCTTTAGCTTTTGTTCAAGTGTAGTGACTATTAATTTGTATTGTTGTTGTTTTGAAAATTATAAGTTGCCTAGGTCTTCTTAAACATTCTTCGCACTTAAGGCTTTAAAAAAATAAAACCAGTTGCCATAATAAAACTGTTGTGTTAAGCAATAAGTAGCTTCTTCATGTGAAGCATTCTGTTCAATAATTAATTACTCGCCCCAGCTAGTTATGGATTATGTTATAGCCAGGCCTTGAGTTACAAAAATCATGTTTATTTTTTAATAAATATGCCATTTTAATTATGTTCCATTTTAAATTAAAATATTACATCCAATTCTCTTAATGAAAACTTGTAAGTCAAGTGTCAAAACATATTTAAATTATATATATATATATTTTTTTTTAAATAGGACTATGTTTCTGGCAAAAAGTAGTGAATGAAAACTATACCTTTTGTTTAAAAGTATCATCATGTGAACATAATGAAAGTACTAATTATAAATTACTCATATATATTACTAAAGGACAGTTCATACCTACCTGACAATAGAAGGACTGGTAAAATTAATTATGTCATATTTATACAAAGAATACAATGCAGGCCAGGTGTGGTGGCTCTGTAATCCCAGTGCTTTGGGAGGCCAAGGTGGGCAGATCATGAGGTCAAGAGTTCGAGACCAGCCTGACCAACATAGTGAAGCCCCATCTCTACTAAAAATACAAAAATTAGCCAGGCGTGGTGGTGGGCACCTGTAATCCCAGCTACTCAGGAGGCTGAGGCAGGAGAATTGCTTGAACCCAGGAGGTGGAGGTTGCTGTGAGCTGAGATCGCTCCAGTGCACTCCAGCCTGGGCTACAGAGTGAGACTCCATCGAATAAATAAATAAATAAATAAATATAATAAAATGCCATTATTTAAAGAAATCTTCTAGAACCATTGTTATTGTTATGAAAATATGATTATGCCATATTTTCTCATGAGAAGCAGATTTCTAAAAAGACATTTTTACAAAAATATAGTTTTCTAACAGTGGTATTTAAAATACTTTTCTATGTACGTACAAAAGGGTTTCCGTAGATATAAACCAAATACTAATGGCTATCATTTGAGTGGTAGGTTCCAAAGCAAGTAGACTTAATTTTTAGCTTTCTTCTTACCATTTCACATTTTCTAATTTTCTACCACAT
>NW_022437026.1:947368-957742 GCF_009761245.1 Sapajus apella | reverse complement strand
TTTTTCCCTAGGAAATTATATTGTTTTGCCTTTATTTCTCACTTGTTGCAAATCGATTACAACCTCAACTCCAATTAAGGTGCTATATTTTGCTTCCTATTTAGGGGGAAACTCTGAAGAGAAGTATTATTTCCCTTTCTCTGGTTTTATTACAGTTTTACATAGTATAAGCTGTTCAGATAGTAATAAACACAACAGCTTCTAAAATACAACTAATCTAAAAAAGTATCTATAAAATTTTGTAATTATATCTTGAATTTCTAAGAGGAAAATTATTTTTTGATGTCTAAACATGCCAGATTATTAATAGGATAAAATTAGAGCATCACTGTCCTACACTCCTCTCTGGTTAGGTTCATTATTTTGCTAAAAAGAGGAAAAATAATCCAAGCAGCTGTCGGCCTGGGTTTTTTGAACTATGCACACATGCACAGGGCATAAACATCTGCTTTCTCTAGTCCATGGCTTTTGACTTCTGCTATTTCCTTCTCAGCAGCAATGTTGATAAGTAAAACAGATCAGAATATGTAGATATATAATTAATTAAAAGTTTTCTTTCTTTTTTTCTTCCTTTTTTTTTTTGAGACAGTGTCTTGCTCTCTTGCCCAGGCCAGAGTGCAGGGGTGTGATCTCCGTTCACTGCAACCTCTGCCTTCTGGGATCAAGTACCTCTCTTGCCTCACCTTCCTGAGTAGTAGGGATTACACCTGCACGCCAACACGCCCAGCTAATTTTTGTATTTTTAGTAGAGACGGGGTTTTGCCCCGTTGGCTATGCTAATCTCAAACTCTTGACCTCATGTGATCTACCAGCCTCAGCCTCCCAAAGTGCTGGGATTACAGGCAAGAGCCACCGCGCCCAGCCCAGCCTGTCTTGGCCAGATGTTTTTCATGTATGATCTTCGTTACCTCCGTTTTGTGGTTAAAAATATAAAAATAATTTTACAGATTTGCCCATTTTGTTCTCCTCTTTTGTTGTTCTATTTCTCTCTAAAAGATATGATTTTTAATCCTAAAAGTCTGGCTGACATGAACAGATGTTTTGCTTTGTTTTTTAACTCACTAATTTTTCTTGATGCCATTCTCTCTATACGCATGTCCATTCAATAGTCACAATCCAATAATGATTAACATATCATCAACTTATTTTAAACCAATGATATAACTGAGTAGAATCATTCTACCTGATTTCAAAGTCTGTATTAATTAAAGCTAGGTGTATTAATGGACAAAAAGACAGCTATAAAATACAAAAAGAATCCAGAAATAGACTCATACAAATATGCCCAAGTGATTTTGTCAGCAGTGTAAATCAATTGAAAGAAGGGGGATAGCCTTTTCAACAAATGGTGCTGGGGAAATTAGACATCCAGAGGGAAAAAAAAAGAAAAAGAAAAAGAAAATAAACCCAAGTCTTATACAAAAATTGAAAGTTAACTCACAATAGGTCACAGTCTTGTAGGGCATAAAACTGTAAAACTTTCAGAAAATATACGACAAAATCTTTAGAATCCAAAGGTAGGCAAACAGTTCTTAGATTTACATCAAAAAATCATTATTGAAAGGAAAATTGATAAGCTGCATGGACCTCATCAAAATATAACATGCATAATCTGCAAAAGAACAGGAAGAGGATAAAAAGACATGTTCCAGGCCAGGTGTGGTGGCTCACACCTTGAATTACAGCACCTTGGGATTCCTTGAGCTCAGGCGTTCAAGACCATCCTGGGCAAGATGGCGAGACCCCGTTTCTACAAAAATAAATAATTAAAGAAATAAAAGACAGGTCAAAGATTTGGAATAAATACTTGTAAATCAGTATCTGACAAAGGACTAGAACCTAGAATGTGCAAAGAACTCTCAAAACTCAACAGTAAAAAACTAGACCATCCAATTAGAAAATGGCAAAAAAACATGAAAAGACATTTCACCAGAGAGAATATACAGATGTCAAATAAGCACAAGAAAAGATGTTCAATGTCATTAGCCATTAAGAAAATGAAAATTTTAAATATAGTGAGATATTACTACATACATAATCAGAATGGCTAAAATAACAATAAGCAACAACATCAAATGCTTGTCAAGCTACCGAGAAAGCAGATCATGCACTCGTTCCTGGTGGGAATATAATATGCTGTAGCCACTCTGGAATATAGTGTAGCAGTTTCTTAAAAATCTAAATTTCACACTTCCTTAAAACACAGCAATTGCCCTCTTGAGCATTTACCTCATAGAAGCAAAAACTTATGTTCACACAAAAACCTGCACGTGAATGTTTATAGCAGCTCTATTTGCAATGGCTAAAGCCTGAAAACTACCTAGATGTCCTTCAGCAGGTGAACAGTTAAACCAGTAGTGGTAATCCATATCACGGAATTCTACTCAACAATAAAAAATAGATGAGCTATTTATTTAAACAACTATCTACGTGAGTCTCCAGAGGATTATTCTGTGTGAAATAAGCCAATAGCAAAAGGTTACATACTGTAAGATCCTGTTCATATATAATTCATGTGATAAAATAGAAAAAGCACAAATTAGTGATTGCCAGGAGTTAGCACAGGGTGAAGTCAAGAGGAAAGTGGGTGTGCTTATAAAAGGGCGAAGACAGATCCTCATGGTAAGGGAGGAGCTGAGTATCTTGATTGTATCAGTATCAATATTCCTGGTTGTAGCATTGAACTATAATTTTGCATGCCTATGTACTTATATGGAACTGTGTTTAAATATATATGTTAATTATAAAACAAAAGGTGCAAAACCATGTAAACATATTGTTACCATTTATGTTAAAGGGAGGGAGGGAATTTCATGTTCATTTGCTTTCATTTGTAAAATTTCATTTTGTTTTATTTTATGTGTAAGATTCAAAAGCTCTCAAATAACAAATAAATTGGTAAATCTGGTTGCTTGTGGGGAGTAAAATCGAGTGAATTTAAAATGGGTGCAAAGAGACATTTTGCTCCACGTCCTTTGCAGTGTTTGATTCTTGTGCAATGTACATTTTAAGAGAAAACCCAAAATAATACAAATTTGAGTCTCAAAAATAATAGTAATTTATAGCTGTCTTTTGTCTGTGTTGAAGGATTATTTTGCTATAAAGTGTCAAAATTTTATTAGAAATGATTGCTGCCATTTGAAGTGTTGCAGGTGTCCACCATTGTGATACAGCAGCAAGAAAAACTCATCCAACAAGAGAGGGCACTCCTAAACTGTACACAATGGAATAGAAGCCATGCCCTTCAGATGAAATATTATCAAACCTTCATGCAAAACTTTCTCAGCTCAGGTAATGGATATAAAATCAGTCTCCACTGTATAAATCCAGATATATACCCCAATAACTCAAAAGATACAGTGACACACATTTTGTTCTCTGCAAAACTGTGAGCATTTTATAATAAGAGTGACATAATTTTGATCACTCTTCAGTTCAATCTTATTTATAACCTCCAATACTATGTGGAAACACTAAGGATCCAAAAGAGTGCAAGTAAGGGAAATGTACTATCAAATGCCAAAAAGGTTTGTTTGCAATTAGCAAGTCAGATTAAAAATTGCACACACACACACAAACATTGTTTAATCCAGTCATTCAAATTTGTAAGTGTATTTTAATTCTAGCTCCAAATTTCTCAATATATTTAGATATTACTTTAGATTCAAGTTTAGATAGTTTTGAGCAGAAGAATTCATTTTGAAAATAAGAGTATTTACCACAAAATTCTTTTGTGATGCGTGACCTAGCTCTTTTTAAAAATTCTATGAACTTACTCTAGTTTATATTTTTATAGGCCTTGGCAGTTATTTCTACCTGTCACATAGTTTGTCAAGTATTCTATGGTTACTTAATTGGCATTTCATAATGGTTGCACATATAATTTAGAGAGCTAACTTTCCTAGAGTGGGTACCATTTACATAATTGCCAGTGAGAGAGGTCAAAAGTCAACCATAGTTCCTTCTGATTAAGATTTAATCAAGTAAATGTTTGAAGAATCACTGTGTGTCCAACAATGTTTCTATCTGCAGCAGGCCATTGCAAACTTAAGTGAGGCCCACCTGTGAGCCATCAACCTTGAATAGAATAACAATATCCATTTTGGAGACCTACAAATCCAACATGTTCTCCAATACCACAAATACCATTGTCTACACTATTTACACTATAACTCTAACAATGTTCCGAATATTGATTAGCATGGATTCCAAACAAAAGTCATTGAAGAGCTTTCAACAACTCAACATCTGACCCATGGAAGCTACTGATTTCTTAGCCTAAATATAGGGACTATCTAGAAACCAGAGTCGTGGAAGTTTCAGTGTCCTTCCTTCTATAAAACTGCCAGAAACACTTGGTCAGATTCTTGATCTTTGATTCCCCTTTTATACATTTGATCATCCTTCTTTTGTGACTATATTGCTTGTTAAAACAGTTTCCATAAAACTGATTAAACATTAAGGCTTGCTTCTGAGTTGCATCACAGTCCTAAACTAAGCATATTGTTCATTAATGTTCTTCTCCAACTTTCCACACCTGCATGTTTTCAAATCACTCCTTAAGGTGGATTACGTGTTCTCAACATTATCTATGAAATATTTCCTTGTTTAGCTCTCAGAATTTAAACATAAATTCAAGGCTTAGTATTCAACCCATTCTATGGTCCAGTACATTTCTAGCTAAATTGGGGCAGTAAGACTAACGGACGTGAAACAATGAGCAAATAACTGAAGACAATAAACGATGTGAATTCAAACAAAGGGAAGATTGATGAAACTGGAATAGTCAGATCAATCATTATAGAAGAGAAAAAAATTGTTAAATATATCTCCAAATTATTTTCATATTTAAGTTAAAGGCCCATTGCAGGTAGATATTATTACATATATCTTACTATATTGAGCCTCAGAGAAGCTGAAATTGAGAAGTACTACGTCATGTGAATCATTATGTTATGGGATTAAGCCTCGCTGAGGGTGATGCAAGGGGTTTTTGGGGGGGATATATGTTGTTAATATTTTACAATAAGTTAATAAAGTAAAATGTTCATATTCAAAGCCCGTAACTGCAAACCTTGTCCAGACAATTGGATTCAGAATGGAGAAAGTTGTTACTATGTCTCTGAAAAATGGGAATATTGGCACACCAGTCAAAAGAATTGTTTAAAGGAAGGCTCCATGCTGCTACAAATAGACAGCAAAGAAGAAATGGTAAATACTGCTTTGTGGTCTTATTCTGAATATACCATGTTACTTATTAAAAGAAATTCCTCATTCTCAGAAGATAAAATCCTTAATATTCTATAACAGAATATAATTGTAAAAATAAGTGTTTAAAAGAAACAAAGTTAGAATCCATATGTTTGTTTTCCTTTGAATGGGAAAACATAAAAACAGGATGGTTATCAGAAAATGAGAAGAATATGTTTGTTCCATATCCTTGGTTAACTAAAAAGAGGAGGGAATAAGAATACTGTTTTGTAGCATGATAATCCACGTCAAGATATACATACATTATGGTTGCAGATATGTTTCAAATGTATTATTTTCAATGCTCTAGGCAAATAAAATAACCTATAATAACCTTGTAATTATCAAGGAAAAGCAGAAGTATAAAAACTGAAGTGATGTCATGAAATAAATAGATCTTTAAAAGTAAGTATCTGCTAAATGAAATGTTTAAGTGGCATTAATCCTAGTTTACCAACGTCTTAACAAGTGAATAGGCCGGGCACGGTGGCCCACGTCTGTAATCCCAGCACTTTGGGAGGCTGAGGTGAGTGGATCACCTGAACTCAGGAGTTCAAGGACAGTCTGGCCAACATGGTGAAACCAGTCTCTATTAAAAATAGGAATAATAGGTGGATGTGGTGGTAGGTGCCTGTAGTCCCAGCTACTTGGGAGGCTGAGGCAGGAGAATCACTTGAACCCAGGAGGTGGAGGTTTGCAATGAGCCAAGATCATTCCATTGAACTCCAGCTTGGGCAACAAACATGAAACTCCATGTCGAAAAAAAAAACAATAAAAAGAAAAACAAGTGAACAATAAGATGTTTTCCTGAACCATTCCACCCATACATATATATGAAACAGAATGCAAAATTATACATTTTGGGCCCAATGAAAAATGTATACCTGCTATATTCAGTAATTAGATGAAGTTCATTTCAACAAAAATCATGAGAAAATAATTCGTTAAGGATATGCAGTAAACCAAGAACACTTGAATAAATTATTATAATTTGTTAAGTTGCTTCTGGAATCTCATGAACTATTTCCACATCGAAGTATTCTGAGAAAGATTATTCTATGTGGTCTACGATGTCAAGGATATTTTTACTTTTGACAACGAAGGTACAGTATAACATTCACCTTTTTTTGATATATTCTACCTGCCAGGCTCTGAATATGTTGAAACGTTTTAAAACTCAGTTGTCTATTTTTTTCATAGTACATAACACCGCATTGATCATAGAGCAATAGAAAAGAGTCTAAAAAATGTATCTGCGCTCTTTTATAATACTCCCTTCTTTTTCCAGATTTCAAGTTCCCATTAATTTCTAGCTAAGTAAAATGTCACATTTATATTTCACTGCAGTTTTGTTTGTTTTTCTCACTTCACGTTCAGGTCTTGTCTCTTATAGGATTTTATCACCGGCAGCTTGAGGACGATCGAGGGAGGCCATGAATACTGGGTGGGGTTGTCACAGAATGGACACAGTGGACACTGGCTTTGGCAAGATGGCTCCTCTCCTTCTCCCGGCCTGTAAGTCTCTGAATGAAATGTTGCATGCAAAGTTAGAAACATGAGGGAATTCCAAAGTTTATTTTACCTTGTACCATGAATTTTCTCCAAGAGACAAGCAGCATGATAATGTTACAGGTTGCTAATTGGGATTAAAGCTAACAAAATTAAGAGTAGCTTCATGCCTTCTAAGTCTTTCTCCTTCCCAGTCCTGCTGCTCTTATCTTATAGAAAATTCACCTCACAGTTTGAGTGTCTGATGAACAATATAATTATCAAGTGCGTTTCTTTTGTATTGCTTAATGTTTAGAGAGGGCTAAGGGGAAAGGATTAAATGACTTAATTTCCACATTAAGCTTTTCAGATGGCAGTGGGGAGATGGAGAAGCAGAATCAGGTGCCTTAGTATTTTGAAAATTAAGAGTCAGCAAAGAGATTCTAATTTAGAGACTGTCTTTGGGTATCTACATTATTTTTTTTCTTTACATGCTGTTTTTGTTCAAACTATATTAACATTCTTTGTTGACAGAAGCAATTACTGAAGGAGCACAAAACCACCACAGGAAGGTGCTATGTTAATACAAAACAAAACAGGCATCTCCACACTTCTCATTAGTTACCCTCAGGAACATCTCTGAAACCCCCAAATCTAACCTCAGAAATGCTGACTTGCCTTTCCAGGTTGCCAGTAGAGCGATCCCAATCAACTAAGCAAGTCTGTGGATACGTCAAAAACCATTCCCTTCTTTCGTCTAACTGCAGCAGTTGGAAGTATTTTATCTGTGAGAAGCATGCATTAAGGCCCTCTATCTGAAAGAAATTGTGTTCCAAGTGTTGTACTGCACTCATATTTGGAACAGGCCATTGGAAACCACCCCCCCCCCCCCGCCAAAAAAAACCCACAAAACTAACAGCAAGTAGAGCAGCAAACCAATATGTGGGCAATGAAATTAGCAACCTGGGACTCAATAATACACATGGGAATATTCTTCCTTACTGTCCAGATTTCATCTGATGTTGTTCAAATTGCCAAGAATAAAACTTATTTAGAGGTAGAGGACAAAACCCTGAAGAGTGAAGAACAAATGCAAGGAAATCATTTTATTGCTTAAAGTCCAGAATGACTGTAAATTTCACACAATCTGTAAGTTGTTGGGGGAGGTGACGCAGTTACAGCAAACTAATATTTTTAAAATAAGTAAATTTGACCTTTTAAACTCTCTGTCTGCGAGATCATTCTTTGCATTTTCTAGGTTTTCAGGCATTATGTTACCAAAATGATAAGATAGAAGAACAAAGATATGAATTTCCAAATTGGAAGAAAGTCAGGCTTCTATCTGCAGTCTGTATGACAATGTACTGTTTAAGATTTGATTTCTACTAGAAAGATGAACTACTAGAATTTGACATAAGCAGAAGGAAGAGTGAGGATGCCAGGTCAGTGTGTTCTCCAGGGAATGCTGTGAATTCCGTCTTTCCTTTCAATGACCATCCCTGCCATTCACAAAGTAAAGGAGTCATGGTCTGGCCTCTCAGGGTTAACACTTCAGCACTTTCAACTACATCTCTCAGTGCCTCAATTGCCTCACTGTAAAATAACTACAGAACTTACTTCCAAATATTGTATGCGGATTAGACTGTAAATTTATGTCAGTGCTGAGAAGAGCCTTGCACAGAGTTGAACACTCTACCAGTGCTTGCTTTTGTTCTCTGGACCACATCACCAATCATCTCTGGCATCAACGTGTATTTGTGCATTCCAGGCAAAAATGATCCTTTTTTTGCTCCTGTTGCAGGAATATTGAGAAGTCACAGTTCATGTGTAAAATGTCAGCAACTCTTTGGAGAGAATATCTGCTTTAAAGTTAATGGATTCTCCTCAAATAAATCTATAGACAGTCTCTGTCCTAAGTCTTTAGGCTCCCTGAAGCATGAACTGTCTTATTCCCAAGAGATAATTCATAGCTACATGCCCTGTGATCTACAGAAGGAACAGATTCCTTAATTATTATTATATTACCTGTTATCATTTACCATCCCTACAAGAACACCTTACCACATAGTAGGTTTTTAATAAATATTTGCTTAATTAAATATGATTTTATTTAATTCTTCATTTCTCACAAGGAGGAGCTGAGATTCATTAGATTGTCATTTTTTCTTCTAAGCATAAAGGCATCACTTAAATATACAAAGTAAAAATAAAACCTAATTCTCAGCGTCACTGAAATTCATTTAAATAAAACGAAATATCCTCTTACCTAAAGGTCCTTTTACAATGGGTAAGGTTGCACAAGGATGAGAAGAGTACGTTTTTATTTACCCTTGACCTAGAGTGTGAAGGTTAATTAAAAGAGATTTTACTTAATCGTGGGAGTTTAAGTAAAAGAGATTTTTCTCTAATTTTCTGCCTAACCTGAAAAAGGAGAATAGCAGAGAAAGCACAGCATATATCGTCTCCTGTGTTTGGTTTTCACAGCTGACAGTTGGCAGCTGAATGTAATAGCCTGGAATAAAGGAGAAACAATAGCGGAATTTACTAGCAAAGACTGTTTGCCTTAAAGATTCTTCAAAGTATTGTCATGGAGCTATGTTTAGAGAAAGGATATGAGGCATTTGTAATCATTCTCAAGAAAGTACAATGAAGCAAAAGGCAAACATCCTTCAGCTGATGTCATCCTGTAGTGAATGATGCAGTATTTACAAGTTAGAATTTATCTACGGTGCAGCTGACTTCAGCTCCTACAAATCTCCTCAGCAACAATGCTGCTTTCCACACAGATGCTATAGTTGGGAGATTCTTCTCTGCAGGTTGCTTTTGGTCCAGGATAGCAAGGCTTTTTAAATACAGCGCTGAGTATACCAGTCGTATATCCTAGTCCTACCAACAATGAATTGGGCATCTTAGATCTCTTTCATTGAGTTCCAAGTTAGCCTTAAACAAACAAAAAGAAACCTAAAAATGAAACTGTCCTGCAAATGTGAAAAGTTTTTGTTTCATGTTTTGGTTAAAGTATATTAAATGTATAAAAAACATATAATAATAATAATGTTGGTAGAATAATAGTAGATATTATTTGAGCCTAAAAATCTATTCATACAATGAAGCTTGTACAAAAGTCATGCACACTTTAAATCAGATGATCTTGCTGTTTGTAATCTTCAAAAACTGTTAAGAATTTCTCTGTAGAGGAATTGACTCCCAAATATTAAAGCTGGCCCTGAGACAACCTGGTGGACTTCTCTACCTTGTTCATAATGTGTTTGCAACCTCAAAATAAAAGCTCCCCATTACCCTTCTCACACTTCCTGCTGTTATAGGGCTCGTGGCCTGTTTCCTGTTGATAAATCCTGAGAGCAGGTTCAATATCCTCCGGAAAGGAAAGAGCTTATTGTGTACCCTGGGGATCTCAGCTCTACCAGGAAAGGCTGGGCTCCTCATTTGACTGTTCCTGCAATTTCTTCAGAATGACATAAACAAGAACCTAGAAGAGAAAAAAATCTCCTCATGCAGAAAACCAGTTCATATAGTGCCCATCTCTGATTCTCAACTGGATATTGTTTTTAGCAAATCAGATTTTAAAATTCATTTTATCATTATTTCCTATTCTTTTTTTTTTTTTTTTTTTTT
>NW_022437026.1:923400-947268 GCF_009761245.1 Sapajus apella | reverse complement strand
CTCCCAAAGTGCTGGGATTACAGGCTTGAGCCACCGTACCCGGCCTCATTATTTCCTATTCTTAATATCGATTTTTCAAAAGTATATAGTGAGAATGCTATGCTATACACTTTTTCTATTGTTTTAAAATGTTTGTTCATATTGTGATCAATATTGTGAATTTTGCTATAAAGATGAAGGTATTGAGAGGAAAGATGAAAAAGAATAAGCTCAAGGAAGGAGCTGAAGTATGTCAAATGTGTGCTATTTTTTCCTCCTCACTATCTAAAGTAACTATCCCTTAGTCCCAGACTTAGAACGAGAATACCATTCAACACTCACTCTGCAGGCAGCTGGACTCTTCAAATCAAGCACTTAAAAAGAGGCTTTCCATCCATCCCTGAGCTAGACTGCAGCTACATAGGATGCTAGGCGTCAAAATTTAAATGAGTGCATGTTTCTGTTTTACAGTTAATCCACATTTCTCCTATCAGCCATATTTTCTTTCTGTAGCCACAAGACTTACATACCAATTACTTAACTGCAGGCTTACTTCTCATTTCTTGTTGTGTACCTATTATACAAACTACTTTCATTGAACGTCTGCACTCATCGTAGAAAATATTTGCAAATAATGTCCTTAGCTCCTCAGTATATGTGCCCTTCTACAATTTGTTCATAAAAATCTCCAAAGAAGTCTATTGTTATTAATAAATCAAGTTTAGCCTAACACTGCCTTCTTGTGTATTTTAACATCAGCCTACAGGTTTCTCTGTACATCATGTGAACTCTAACAAGTTGAGGTGTAAACAGACCCCAGCCTACACTTGTGCCAATCACTGTGCTTTGGCCAATCACACGTAGCCAACTGTTTGAACTGTGTTCAAATAAGGCAAGTGCCGAGCTGTGACCAATCCAGTTTTTTCTGCACCTCACTTCTGTTTTCTATACTATATTTTCCTTTTTCTGTCCATAAATCTTCTTCTACCACATGGCTGCGCTGGAGCCTCTGAGTCTACTGTGAGTCTGACTCTACTGTGGCTGCCTGATTTGTAAATGGTTCATTGCTCAATTAAACTTTTAAATTTAATTCAGCTGAAGTTTTTTCTTTTTAGCACTGTTCGGCCATGTGTGTGCCCCCCATATTTAAAAATAAATTACTAGAGTCCTTTTAGAAATACTTTCTTGGCTTCCCTGACATTTTATATTGCAATTTACATTATGAAATGGATTTCACATTTACCTCATTTCAGCTAACAGTAACATTATGAGGAAGTTATAACTGCTTCTACTTCATATGCAGTGAAATAGACTTCATGAAGTAAAGCAACTTGCCTAATAAGTAAATCAGAATAAGAACTCTAAAATCTTCATTTTCTGACCACAAATACAGTTTTCTTTGCATGACACAATGTATTGACAGAACGTGCTCAACACTAAAGAAAAATTTAAGGAAATCAACAGATAATTGAAAGGAAAGTTCTCAAGGAAGAATTTGCAATAGTCTTTGCTAAGTGACAATCTTACAAAAGGAAGTTTATGAAAATGAGCACCAGTGTGTTCTTTCTATCATACAATTGCTCCTGTCTGTCATTTTACCATGAGATAGATGTTTATGAAAAACACAACTGAAGTACTTCAGTTTCCACTGTTGAAAAACAAAGATTTATGATGTTATCTTTTCTAGCATTAAACCCCCAAAATTGATTTATAAATAAACCAGTAGACTTGATGGTTGCAATGGTGTCTCTCACAATGATCCCTGTTGCATTTGTGCATGGAGTCATCTCAAGAAAGAAATGCCTCACAAAGGAGTAGCTACAAAGATGTCACTGCCTCTGTTCATGTCCCATGACCTGATTGGAAATCATGTGCACTAATGCAGCTCGGCTTACTCATCAACCATGTGTTAATGCCGTAAGCTCTCCTCAAAAGATTTCATTTTAGTTAAGTGTTAAAACTGTTCTCTTGAAGACAACATGTATTTCAAAGATGGCTTATTTCCCCCAAATAATCATGTAATCAGTACTCTTGTAGAGTCCCCAAAAACTCTCAGTAAGGTGTCCATTCAAAATAATGATTGTTATCATATTTTGAAAAGCATTTTCATGCTGAATTTTCCCACAAATCAAAAGTCCATTGTAAAATCACACACACTTCACAGTATTTACATTTATTATTATTAAATCTTTGGTACCTCAAAGGCATTAATATGGGTCAATGGAAGAAAATAGGAACTGAAATCAAAGTATTACAGGTGCAGATGAAAAGACTGACTTTTTTCTAGCCTTTAATCTCTTTGAAGGGAATATTGGGGACAGTAATTCTGATATGGAAATGAGATGGGGATATATTTCTTTCCTGGGAGAAATTCATATGGAAGATAGACAATTATCAGGGTCTTAGTGGCCACAGAGAGGAATGTTTATAAGACACTGACATTCTCATAACAGGAGACACTCCTGTTCAGAAGCAGGCCATAGAGAAAGCAGATGGGGTCTTTACTGAGAGATTAAGAAGGGACTAGTATGAACTGAAACAAACATGAAGAATTTCTTGTGTATTCGGTGGTACAATCTGGGGAGTGACCGCTAATTTCTCATGGACAACTTGACTGTCAGGAAAAAGGATGTTACTTCCATGTATTTCCCCTAATTCAAAAAGTTTCTCATTCCTCCAAGTATGAGGAAGACATGGAAACAAGGAGGTGATATTCGACGTTGAGAAGAAAGAAAGCTAAAAATTATCTCTAAGCCTAGAAGGTAGATGACATTATGGGTTTCTGAGGTTGTTGGTGGCATGTAAATAAGACTTCTTGTGACTGTTAAATATGTGCATGGACCCAAGCTTGGAAATGCTGGTGATCCTGAGCAGGAAACGTGAGAACCCATTTTGTACTAGTCAGAGAAACAGTCTTGCCTGATTATGTTCCATTTCCCCACGTCTCAAGTAGCCCTTGCATTGGCATTGCCTGGCTCACTCTGCTGTTTGTGGTTGCAGCTGGGGAGTCAGTCACCTTCACCTGATGTTTCAGGGAGGAAACGGAGGTTTTCTGGCTTCACCATTGCCGCCCTCCTCTCACACGCACACCGCTTCAATTCTTGGCAGTCCTTTGAGAAGATCATCCTATTAAGGATGGCCACACAGTCTCTGCTTCTTGGACTGGTGACATCTATCATAACATGGAACCTTAAAAAAAGAAGAAAATGTAAATTTAATCACAGTTTATTTCTAAAATAAAATATTAAATACCCATTCTTCCATGGGTGATAAAATTATAGTCTAGAAATCAGAATAAGTTTACTGGGAAAATGGGGTCATGTGACTCTTTTTCTTCAGCCCCTTCAGTTTCCAGACTCATTCTTAGAAATGACAGGTCACCTAGAACAACACAAATCACCTCTAACTAAAATGAAACTATGCGCTCTATCCCAAAATTATATGGGTTTTCTGCCACTTAAAAAGTTACCTACCTCCTCTGTAACTCAGTTTACTTAACTGTAAAATGCAAATGATTACATCAAATATGTCCTGTCTCCTGGGAGAATTAATGCTAACTTATATGTAGGGAAGAATGGTATCTCTTCCAACATGGATTTAAATGTGATATATTTCTATAGAGAAATTACATTTTCTTATTTCAAAGGATACTGATATGATTTGGATGCTTGCTCTTTACAAATCTCAGTTGAAATGCCATCCCCAGTGCTGGAGGTAGGGCCTGGTGGGAGGTGTTTGGGTCATGGGGCGGATTCCTCATGAATGGCTTGGTGCCCTCTTCTAGGTGATAAGTGAGTTCTCGCTCAGTTCATGCAAGATCTGGTGGTTTAAAAGGGCTTGGACCCTCCCTCACCCCTCTCTTTCGTGTTTTCTCTTGCCATTGGACATGCCAGCTCTTGCTTTGCCTTCTGACGTGAGTAAAGCTCCCTGAAGCCTCCCCAGAAGCCAAGCAGATGCTTGTACAGCCTGCAGAATTGTGAGTCAATTAAGCCTCCTTTCTTTATAAACTACCCAGGCTCAGGCATTCCTTTGTAGTGATGCAAGAATGGACTAACACAGATACCATGTAAACTCCTACCTAAATGCTCACAGCATAAGTACCACTAGTGTTTTCCACCATTGCTCGTATTTTCTGCAAATCTTTTCTCAGAGACTGTGTTTTTAAAGACGTGCTCCCTATTTCACTGCACAGAAAGCCAAGAAATCTTATCCTATCTCTGACTATTGACAAGTTGTGTGACTTTAGGCAACAATCATTACAGCCTGGACTTCTGGGCTTCAGTTTACTCGTCTATAAAAGATCTCTCTCTCACTATCTCTCTGTCTCTCCATTCTTTCATCCATAGTACATACCAGACACACACTTCTGAAAGCAGCAAGAGAACTACCCCTGATATTTTACTAATGCTATGTGTCCTTCTCCCTCACAGGCTTATAAGCAGTTCAAGAGCAAGCACTATCTGGGTATGGTGGCTCATGCTTGTATTCCCACCACTTTGGGAGGCCAAGATGGGCAAATCACTTGAGTTCAGAAGTTCTAAACAAGACAGGGCAACACAGCATAAACCCACCTTTACAAAAAATTAGCTAGATGTAGTAGTGCACACCTGTAGTCTGAGCTACTTGGGAGACTGAGGTGAGAGAAGAGCTTGAGCCTGGGAGGCAGAGGTTTCAGTGAGCAGAGATTATCCCACTACACTCCAGCCTAGGCAATAGAGCAAGATACTATATCAAAGAAAAAAAATGAGGAAGCACTATGGTGCAAACATCTTTGGTCATCCTCCTGCAAACACAGTCTCCAGTACAAAGCAGAAGTTTGATTAATACTTGATAAGCCAAATTCTTGAACCCTATCACTCAACCAAACTATCTTGTAAATGCCTTTCCCATAAAATATCTGAGGGCTTACAGTTCAGAAGTGTAAGGGGTTCCATCCATCCACAGCCAGACCTTGCCACCGCCAGGGCGGAAGAGCCCCATCCAATAAAAGTAGAAAAACTCAGAGTAGCTCTGAGACATGGCAAACTCCTGTGAAAAGTACACAAGAAAACCTTTAGATCTGGTGGCATAATTACACACATGTACAGATGTGCATGGGGCAGCCAGCACTTTTCTCAAAGCACACACGAGTCCTGCTTCACATAGATGCTCGAATGCTTAAGAGAAAAAGCATCTGTCCTGAGGCCAGTCAGAAATTTATCGAGGTTTAATAACTTATTTTGTCTCAGTAAATATAGAACACATATCAATATTCTGAAAGCAGAAATCACATCAACTAAGATTTGTTCCTGACCCCTTGCTTTAAAGGCACAGAATTAAACACTAATGTTGATTTAAAAATATGAGGGAAAGATTAACAAACAGATGTGGAATGCTTCTGGGACATGGAAGAATATGGAGGGAAAAATGCAGGAATGAGATAGTAACCTTTATAAATACCTGGGAAAGGAAGAAAAAAAGTAAATGAAAAATCTGCAAGGATGATTTATGTCTTAGACTAGGAAGGGGAGAAAGAAAATTTTAAATTTCAATTTATAAATATTTATGAGCACACATATGTATAGTCCTGTACATGGTAATTCTTTTCCTAATATCCATATTTAACATATGTTTACATTTTAAAAGTTATTTTGAAATGCAAAGTAAGACTAGATACATTTTAAAAGTTATTTTAACTTTTAAAATAGTTATTTTAAAATAGTTATTTTAAAAGTTAAAATAACTTTTAAAATGTATCTAGTCTCACTTTGCATTCCTAATACATATTTTTGGAGAGTTGGTGGGGGCAGGTTCTCGCTCCGTTGCCCAGGCTGGAGTGCAGTGGCATGATCACGGCTCACTGTAGCCTCAACCTCCCCAGGCTCAGTGCACTCCTAATATTTTAACAGAAAAATTATCTAAACATTTATTATAATTATCCATTTTGATATCTTTAGTTTCCACCATACAATGAGTTTCTCAACAATACACTTTATTTCATTGTTCTATTCATAACCCTTCAGATAATTAATAAAATATACTGATTTAATGAGAGATTATTGGAAATTTAAATGAAACTGTTACCAAGCAAATAGTCATAATGTGAGCATGTGAAAATAACTGTACTTGAAAATATTGATTCCAATTAAATAGGAGGGATTCCTTCAAATTATAAGTTTTGAAAGCAAATCATACAAAAATGATTTAAATATATAGACATATATGAAGTTCGTGATAGGAAATAACTACATAGCTTTAACAAGAAAATTTCTCGCTTGTTACTTGAATATGCTAAAAGGAAAAAGGAAAAAAAGTAAAACAAGAAAATTTCCTACCACATGATGTAATATAGTACAATTATATACCTGAGGCTGCAGTATACGCTGGAGGCAGGGGAAGCAAAGAGAATAAGAAAAATTCGGAGGGTTTATGTCAGGGCACAGTCTTAGTCAAAGACATTACCTCACTTTATGCCTAAATTAAATCATCAAGAAAGGGTTATAAAATACTATTTTAGTAGGTGAGAGAAATTACAGAGTTTCTTTCATTACAGATTTCAGGAAGTAGGTAGAAGTTAAGTGGTAATTAAAACAATGTTAAGAATTTGTGTAGTGAGCTTGGCATTTAATTCAACTAAATAATCTTTTCTTGATAACATACTCTTCATCAAGAAAAATCTCTGCTAAATTCTAGAGAAGCAATGATAAATAAGCAATGGCCATACTGTTTGAGAACTTCGATTCAAAGGCAATAAATATGAGAGGAAAGGGAATAATCATATTTTATTAGTGTACTTTAACTGCATGTACTAACTAAACATATGTCAATTTGTAGTTTTATCGTCACATTTGCCTTGACCAGTCTATCCTAGGCTGTAAACTTCTGGAAGGCAAGATATATATTTGCAGATTATGGTAATAATTTAGTTAAATGTTTTCCACTTAAAAACTTTGCCACTTTTAGAATGAAAGAGCAGACAGCACTATTTTCATGTTTCTGACACTGCATCAACATTATTCCTTTTCCACCCAAACCAAAAAAGAAAAGAAGACATTCTACCTTTGCTCCCTGACTGAGTGGGAAGTTTAAAGTGATATTGCTCACGTTTCTAAGGGGTGGGTATTTGTGGAGAGCACAACTCCTTTTATCTACTTCAGGGGACCATTCAAAGCAATAGGAATAAGACTCAGGCCCTGATTAAAACAAGCACGAAAACCTGTGGACCGATATTCTTGATCCTTAGAATCTTCTTGCCTAGCTCTTTTACAGCCTCTTTTTGAGAATGCTTCAAACATTGAAAAGCCTTGGAATCTTACCAGCTCTTCTTTTGTGTCTATCTTCAGCATGGTAGAGTTCTCACTAAGGCAGAAATATTTACAGTCCTCCCAATTTTTGCTGTCTTTATAGAACTGGTAGCAATTGTCTCCATGCCACTTCCATTGTTCTGGACAAGGGCTGCACCTGTGTGCTTGGAAAAAATTTTATTATTATTTTATTATTTTCTGCGTGTGTCTGTTGTGTTCCTTTCTTGAAGTTATATAGTATTTGATGTCCCAAGAAAGAACTAAGTCGTCTTCAACATTGAATGAATAGCCCAGGCAATGATAACTATGAATATTTAATGAACACCTACTAAATGCCAGGAATTATAAGTGGTGCTGAGATACTGTAGAAATTAAAACACACATTAACTGCTTATGTGGAATATGGACTCTTGTAATAAATGACGGGAACTTTCTTGACACTTGCCTATGAAATTCAGAATATGGTCCGCCATGGTGGCTCATGCCTGTAATCCCAGCACTTTGGGAGGCCGAGGCAGGTGGATCACCGGAGTTCAGGAGTTTGAGACCAGCCTGCCAACATGGTGAAATGCTGTCTTTATTAAAAATACAAAAAAAAAAAAAAATTAGCTGGGAGCCTATAATCCCAGCAACTAGGGAGGCTGAGGCAGAAGAATCACTTGAACCCAGGAGACGGAGGTTGCAGTGAGCCGAGATTGCGCCAATGCACTCTAGCCTAGGCAACAAACCAAGACTCTGTCTCAAAAAAAAAAAAAAAAATTTGCACGTGAAAAGAATCTCCAGCTTCACAAAGCTGTTCATATGTACAGAAACTCCAACTGCATTGTGTTTAGAAAATAAAGTTTCTGTAATGCTCTTCCTCAAAATTATCTTATATAATAGTAAAATAAGTTTTAAAAAATACAATTATACCAATATGATGTGGAATCTTTTCTCACTCTAAACAAAGATAGATAAAATTTTAAAGAAAAAAAATACTGAGGCAAGCATGAAGTTAGAATGCTGAATCTCCATGTCACAAATGAAGTTGGGCATCCAGGCCACAGAAGTATGGGTAGTGACAGCAAATATAGGAGCCAGGCCCTGAGTCATAGTTTCAATACCTATGTGGATACATGACCTTGGGTCATTTAGAGTTAGGAAACTGTAATCCAGTCTCTTGTGGGTTTGTAGTGGGGTGAGAACTTGAGTCATATCCTTAACAATTTCTTTATTTTAAAAGCAATCTAGTTAACATGTTAAAATCTCACTGGCTAATACACTGGTAGGTATTATGTTATTGTTTACATCTTCTTGTAAATTTGAAATATTTCATAAAATAAAACAAAATGTTAAAAGAATAACTGAGAAGGATATTTTTATCATATTATGACAAACTTGCTGTGGCACTCAGTAGCTTCTGCCCTCTCTCAGACAGGTCTGCTTGCCTCAGAATTCTGCTAGGAGAAATATAACAAACCTGGATAGACTCAAGCACAAAGAAAAGGATCCTCAGACTTTCTAAAACACGGAAAAAGAATGGGAATGATGCTTACCTAAGAGGATTGCTGTAAAATGTAAATAAGGAAAACAGCCTGGTTCACACAGAGACTGACACATACAAAGCACTCAATAAATGTCAGTTTCAACTGTGGTCCCCGTTGTTATGAGAATTTAGATGGGTAATACCTGCTTGGAGAGCTGTGCTGGAAAAGATTATGAAGCAGCATCTGGACTCAGCAAGGAGAATCTTGGTTCATTGTCATGTCTGCTCTGATTCAGTAAGTAGAAACTGTGTAACTGCAATTTTGGTACAGTGTATAAATACCTCATCCCCCCTCATGTATAATGTTTTCTTAAATACCTTCAATTTTCAGTTTTAAGTGATCCTCTATGTGCCCTATGTAAAAGCAAGTCCCATACTCATATGGGAATTAATATAAAGAGAAATTTTCAATGAATGTTTAAGAGGAAGCAATGGACAATTAGATTGAAAAGTGAGAGATTCAAGGACCAAGAGCCTTATGTGAAATAGGTAGTGATATGATGTAACTAAAGAGACAGAGACAGAGATACCTGTTTACATTCTTACCTTCAACTAACTAAATAGTTGATATAATATTACTTAAACCATTGGAGGATGAAAATGTAATACAGATCAGAAGAAATACATTTATCTATATATACATATAGTTACAGGTATAGACATAGATAGATGTAGATATAGTTATAGATACATAAATACAAAGAGATTTACATATATCCTCCACTCTACCTTGGGCGACAGAGTGAGACCCTGTTCCCCCCACCTCTCTGTCTCCCAAATAATATGTATATTTTTAAAGAAGAAAATGTATATTTTGGGCCAGAAAAAAATGTGTGGACAGAAAATGGACTGTTCTCAAATGTTTTGTCCATGGCATATACACCTAGGAAAATTAAAATACCAACTAATTTCTAAACTGAACATGTACACTTTCTACGAACTTATTTTATCTATAAATTGCCAATTTTTGTATATGGTATAGTGCAATAAATATTTACAGGTATTTAGGATCAGTAAACAATAATGTTCATATTAGCAAGACCAATACGCTGAAGGGCATTCCATTTCATAAATACATGAAAATATGTCATCCCCAAAAAAAAAAGCCTGATCATCTTTTTTTTTCTTATACTCCTTTCTCTCTCTGTTTCTCCTTTATTTTTCTGTGCTTCAGACAAAAGGAATGTAAGTCTGTTTACATGTCTGGCCCAGAACTTTTTGCTCATATATTTAACTCCCCAAATAGTATTCCTGGTTTCCAATTTTCCCCTTGTAGCCAGAGAATTCTTCTTCCTTTCACTTGATTACACCTCGATGCTTCTAGTTGTGTTGTTTCCCAATTCTGGAGATGTTTTGGAATCTTTCATTTCTCACACATCCATTTATAGCCCATCATGTAATTACTTCCACAAACAATATCCTAGTTAGAGGTATCATCATGTTTCTCCTAGATTTTAGTGGCAGCTGTCTCTTATCTGATTTCTCTGTTGCTATTCTTTCCTCTTCCAGTCTAGTTTTAACATAATTGCAGAGTAAGCCTTTAAAAACTTATGCCAGACAATGTATTTCCTCTGCTCAAGATCCCATAATTAATCCTCATCTTCTCAAAATAGGAGCCAAACTCTTGCAAAGGAACCTAATGCTGTACATCATCTCTACCTAGCCTCCTGTTAGTCTTCCACTCCAAGCACGTGGGCTCCTCATTCTTCCTTGAATATGCAGATACATTTTAAGCCTCTTGTGTTTCCTGCTTTACCCATGAGGCTTATTATTCCTCTCTATATGTACACGGCTAACTCCCTTAACTTTTCAAGTCTTTCTACCATATAGTCATCTTAATTAAAGATTTATGACATCTCTACTTAAAGTAGCAACACAAACACACTACCCTTGAACTCCTTACCCCTCTTGCCTTGTTTACCTTCATTTCTCAAAGGATTGATTAATCTCTTATACATTTTATTTTGGTTGGCCAATCATTATTGTATACCTGGGACCTAGGGTTTCCCAGGCTGTGGGATTTTTAGTACGAAAACAGGGAACATTTGGGGCAGACTTGGAAATGCTGGTTGATATAGTTTGAACATTTGTCCCCTCCAAATCTCATACTGAAATTCGATCCTGGTGTTGGAGATGGGGCCTAATGGGAAGTGTCTCCGTCAAGGGAGCAGATCCCTTATGAACAGCTTGTTGAGTTCTCGCTACATTAGTCCTGGGAGAACTGATGGTTAGAAAGTGCCTGACACGTCCCTCCCCAGTCTCTTGCCTCCTGGACTCTTGCCATATTACCTGCTGCACTTTCCCCCATGTGTGGAAGCCACCTGAGGCTCTCAGAAGAAGCAGATGGCGGCACCATGCTTCTTGTATAGCCTGTAGAATCATTAGCCAAATAAAACTCTTTTCTGTGTAAATTACCCAGGCTCAGGTACTCCTTTACAGCAACAGAGACAAAGATATTAGTTGTCTTTTTTAATGTTTTTCAATATACTTATTTCCATCACCCCACTAGAGTAAGTGGCCCATGAGAGTAGAAATCCTATGTGTTCTGTCAGACATGCATTAGCAGGCATTCAATAAATACTTCAACCATACTGGCAGTAATACTAAGTAAATGGATAGATAAACACCACTTCAGTGGGTGGGTGGGTGGATGGGTGGATGGATGGGTGGATCGATGGATGGATAATGGGTAAGATGAGGGTAAGAAATAAAAAGTAGCAGATTAAAACTGAGAACTAATATGTAACCAAAAATATTTAAGAACTTTTTATGAGAAGCATTAATACATTTGCATGCAGATTTTATATTTAAATTAAATATGATTTATTTGCATAGCTTCTTTTTATTTGTTTTTATATACCTAAATGAAAATTTGAAAGACAGTTTGTGTTAGGAAAATCTGGATTACCTTTAAAAAAAATTTTGTGTGTGTGGCTGAGCGCAGTGGCTCATTCCTGTAATCTCGGCACTTTGGGTGGCCAACATGGGCAGGTCACTTGAGGCCAGGAGTTCAAGACCAGCCTGGGCAACATGGCAAAATCCCGTCTCTACTAAAAAAATACAAAAATTAGCCAGGTGTGGTGGTGCACGCCTGTAATCCCAGCTACCCAAGAGGCTGAGATATGATAATTGCTGGAACCCAGGAGATGGAGACTGCAGTGAGCCGAGATCACGCCACTGCACTTTAGGCTAGGCAACAGAGCGAAACTCTGTCTCAAAAAAAAAAAAATTGAGATGATGTCTTACTATGTTGCCTGGGCTGGTCTTGATCTCCTCAGTTCAAACAATTTTCCAGCCTCAGCCTGTCAGGTAGTGGATTATCTTCTTGAAGATACAACATCCAACAAAGAAAAGTATGCACACTGGGTTGTTAGAAAAATTAGTAAATAAGGGCCAGGTGTGGTGGTTCATTCCTATAATCCCAGCATTTTGGGAGGCCAAGCCAGGGGGATCACCTGACGTTGGGAGTTCAAGACCAGCCTGCTCAACACAGTGAAAACCCATCTCTACTAAAAATACAAAAAAAAAAATTGTTGGGCATGATTTTGTGCACCTGAATCCCAGCTACTTAGGAGGCTGAGGCAGGAGAATTGCTTGAATTTGGGAGGCATAAGTTGCACTGAGCCGAGATCATGTCACTGCCTTTCAGCCTAGGCAACAGAGTGAGATTCCATTTCAAAAAAAAAAAAAAAAGAAAGAAAGAAAAAGAAAAATTAGTAAATAAGGACATTTATGAGGCTGGGCAAGGTGGCTTACACTGGTAATCCCAGCAATTTGGGGGGCTGAGGCAGGCAGATCACATGAGGTCGGGAGTTCAAGACCAGCCTGACCAACCTCTACTAAAAACACAAAATTAGCTGGGCATGGTGGTGCACACCTATAATCCCAGCTACTCGGGAGGCCGAAGCAGGAGAATCACTTTAATCCAGGAGGCAGAAGTTGTGGTGAGCCGAGATTGTGCCATTACACTCCAGCATGGGCAACAAAAGCAAAATTCCATCTCAAAAATAAATAAATAAATAAATAATAAGGACGTTATGACCATTGAAGTCATTAGTCATGTAGGAAAGAATCACTTAGAGAAGTGAAGGTGTGCATACTAATATTTTTTCCAGGGTAACCACGCAATCAGGATGCCTGTTTCAAGAGGGAAGATGAGAAGACTCTGCCCTCCTTTAGAGTTCCTAAAAGATAAATAAAAAGTGGGAACATGAACATGGATGCCATTTCCCAAGTAAGCATGATAAAGAGAGCAGCAAAGAGAGCTGACTTGAATAAAGTAGATTATCACAAAACCTGAAAAGAACAGGAGAATGGGAATACACACACACACACACACACACACACACACACACACACACACACACACTCACTCTGAAGTGATGCTCCTAGACTTCTCAGCAGTATTTTCATCCATGGTAGTTCACCTACTACTGGTACTGTCATCATCTGTAGTCCTTGTTAAAATACATATTTTAGTTATCCTGAATTAAAATAACTGGAATTTGATTCAGGTTATCTGCATTTTTGGACCACTCCCTGTATGATTTTTAAGATTTGAGAACTATAGTTATGAGTTTGCTTACTTCTTGCTAGGAAAGAATTTGTAAGAACATTTGCTGAGGTAGACCGAGACCCAACCCTGTATTTTCTTTACTCGTAGTGTTATTTTGGTTATTCCTAGGTAATTGTTTTATTGCTTTAAATGCCTGCATTTGAAGAGTCCCTCGATGTATGGTCTCACAGACACATATGAATCGCATGATCCCAACAATTGATCATAATCAGGAAGCCCAAACCCTTTATTCAGTTTGCCAGACCTCTAGTTAAATAATATTTGACTCTCACTTTCACTGGTGGGAAATCCATCTCTTTATTGCCAAATAGCACGGGGATACAGTGACCAGGGCACACTTACCTCCAGCTTTGTTATAGAGCTCACGACAGAGTTTTTTAGCCACATGCTGCAGACTTTCTGCAAGCTTCGTGTTCTGGACTTGAAGAGATTGAAACTGTCGGGAGATATTTCCGAATCTTTCTTCCATATGGGAAATGGTGGCTTGATGAGTATTGGAGAGCTGGTAGTACTGAAAAACTAACCCAAATGACCAAGTCAAACTGGACAGCTTATTTCTATGCTTTATTCCCATTTTCTGCATATGGGGAAGACAAAACAGTATATCTTTTAGTAGTCTCTCAGGCTCTGAGATCTCATATTGCCTATATTCAAGGTTGGACTCCCATACATATATGAGAAGTTGTATCACCTTGGGCAAATTAATTTCTTTAAGTCTGTCTGAAAATGTGAAGTCATGGGAGAAAACGGCAGACAAGAGGGCTAAGGTGCAGCTCCCACTTGGACAACAGAACAGCATGAGGAGACTCACACTGTGAACTTCTCTAGGAACCACCTCAGGAACATACCAAGAAAGCTTAAAGAATTCACGGATCCTTTGAAAGACGCAACTCAGTACTGAAATTTCTGCAAGACAGCCAAAAATGTGTGAGTGGGGGGAACACCTACCGCTGAACACACATCCATACTGGGGAACCTGAAAATCTGGGTTACAGGAGAAGGATTTAATCTTAACTGAAGCAGAAATGGATGTAGGGAGCCATGCAGAATATAAAAGGAGAAGAAGCAGAGGGAAGAGTTCTGTAGGCACTCCCGTTTTCCAGCTCAAGCCCCGGGAAGCCATCCCTGACTTTGTCTCAGGGGTCTTTGGATAAGGCAACCAGTGGAATTAAAGAGGAATCACAGAGCGAAAGAAGCTAATGAATTCTGTAATAGTTTCAACTAGATACAAATTTTCTTAAGCAAAATTCAGGTGGCAAAGAGGAACTGCTATAGATATCAACAGAGGAAGTGATGGATGCTGTGGGAAGGTGGGGAGGGGTGTGGCCTGAAAACCTGCTTATTTTCTCAGTGGAGAGGCTTGTAGCCTGGGGCAAGCTCAGAGCCCCTGGCATGGGCTGCCAGGATATAAACTCAGTGTTGTTGGTAGGACATGAGACGAGCAAGATTTGCCTCACCAGCTATGTGGGAGCTGGGTAAGGCCTATCACTGCCAGCTTTCTCCCACTTCCCTGGCAACCTGTATGACACAGCAGAGGCAGCTGTAATACCCTGAGAATCAACCCCTATCCCCCACAGCATTCGTGGCAAGCCCCGACCGAGGAGAGTGTGAGCTTAGACCTGCCTAACCCTGACCCCATGTGATGTTTTTTCTCCCCCCACCCTGGTAGCCAAACACAAAAGACATAAACTCTTGGGAGCTGTATGGCCTGTCCATCACCTGAGAAACCTAAATACTTATCCTGGCCAATTTAGAGCAAGCTTATATGCCCTGTCTACTACTGCAGCTGGTGCTCTCTTTAAAGCACCGTCTCCTGGCTGGAGGCCAACCAACTCAAGCCATTACAGTAACTCATGACAGAATAACCCTGCTCCCAGGAGGGAGACGACAACAGCTAATTCCGCTGTAGCAACATCCTTGCTAACCAGAGGTCCTGAGTGTGTCCATCTGACAACTTCACTGCGAGCATAACCAGCATTCAAGAAAACCAGCACACGAAACACATCTATAACCAAGGACTCTCACAGTCACTTCACCTCCTTGCCAGCTTCACCACAGCAGTGCTGGTATCCACACATAGGAGACTTGGAGATGGATCATATCACAAGACTCTGCAGACATTCTCCAGCACCAGCCTAGAGCCTGGTGGCACCACTGGCTACACCCAGAAGAGAAATAACAATGACTCCTTTGGCTCTAAGGAAGCCTTATACCTAGAAAAGGGGGAGAGCACAACATCAAGGGATCACCCCATGGGATGAAAGAATCTGAATGGCAGCCCGTGTGTTCCAGATCTTTTCACTGAAATACCCAATATACCCAAATGAGAAGGAAGCAGAAAAGTAATTCTGGTAATATGACAAAACAGGGTTCTGTAGCACCACCAAAAGATAACACTAGTTCCCCGGCAATGAATCCAAACCAAGAAGAAATCTCTGAAAGGCCAGATAAAGAATTCGGAAGGTTCATTATTAAGTTACTCAAGGAGATACCAGAGAAAGGTGAAAAATAACTTAAAGAAACCTATTTATGGATCTTTCTTTTTCTCTTTTCTTCTTCCTTCCCAGACCAATTTTTGTTTTTAGTTCTGTTAATGTAATGTATTATATTTATTGACTTGCGTGCATTAAGCCATCCCTGCATCCCTGGGATGAAACCCATTTTATCACGGGGTATTATCTTTTTGATACAATGTTGGATTCAGTTAGCTAGTCTTTTGTTCACAATTTTTACATCAATGTTCATTTCTTATCTCAAACAGAATGTTTAATTCTAGTTGGCTACTGATTGTTGTATTTTAATTCTTCCATTATTCGCCATTTAAATAGTTGCCATTCAAAAAAAAGATACACTGAGTTTTCCAAAGGCTACAGAATTAAAGTTTAAAAAACAAATCTATAACAAGCGTTCTCATCCTAGACAAACCTTGGAACCAGGATCCTCCCCCAGGTCAGAGCGCAGACTTACACAAAAGCCCTAGGGCTGCCAGCCCTATCAGCAGCACCAAGCACAAAGTCAGCAGGATCAGGGCCACTGGTCGCCATGCTGAAGAGGGAGCCCTGTGCCCTGCAGGGAACAGAAGAGAAAGCAGCGTTTGGCTTTTTCTTCCTCTTGCATCTAAGTCAATAGCATGTAAGGGAGAGGAGTTGATTCTGCACAGGAACAAATTATGCTGGACTACAATAACCAGGGCCACAGAATAACTTGCTGTCTGTCCTCAGAAACATCATCATAAGGCTCCATGAGAGCCTCACTTATCGCAGCCAGATTCTCACAAGCCCCACCCATTTGCATCCATTCCTCAAGTCTTATTTGCACTGAATTACATTATGCATTATCATTATCTTCACATGGTTGTTTGTACAACCTTTTGCTTGTCAAAATTCTAATTATGAAAGAGCCTGAGAATCTCTAGACCTTACCAAGGGACAACTTTTTACATAATCAGGGGAAAGATGAAATTAATTTGTTGTTACTTTTGAAAAACATCTCCCTCCTCCCAAGTTCTATATACGTTTTTTCCAAAATGCAAATTGCATGTTAGTAATGGGAAGTAATAATTTTACTGTTTCTCTGTGGAATTGCTTCATTGAAAGTCCCTCTTTTGTAAGGATATTGTTTGTTCATTCATTCAATTTATATTTTTTCAAAAATAGATTATAAAGATACATGATCATCAATTTCTGAAAGATGAATCCAAGCTATTTTTGCAGCAGTTAAATAATTTTTTAAACTGTGGTAAACATGTGTTCCTTACCCTTCATTCCCATAAGTTTGACTAGTAATTGCAGAGGTTTTACTGTAAGTCATGAGTAGACCCCTCACCCTAGTGAGGTCACCTGTCTGGGTCTGAATGACCTAACATATCTAACAGGGAAGATTCTCAGTCAGGTGCATCTAGCATTGTGATAGAAATGAAACAAAGGGAGAGTGAAGCCCTCAAACAAACTCCGATCTCTTTGTAACCCGTTAGTTCACTTCATTGAGAATTCAAGTCACTCTCTGAAACAGAAAGAGATCAGAGGGTTTTTTTGAAAGGAAAATTCTTTTTCATCTAGCAAGGTCCTCTACATAATACATTCTAGGCACAGAGATTTTCCAGGATGGAGTGCAGTGGCGCGATCTCAGCTCAAGGCAACCTTTGCCGCCCAGGCTCAAGCAATCCTCCCACATCAGCCTCCTGAGTAGCTGGAACCACAGGCATGTGCCACCACGCCTGGCTAAATTTCTTTTCTACACTTTTTTTAGAGATGGGGTTTCACCATGTTGCCCAGGCTGTTCTCTGACTCCTGAGCTCAAGCGATCCGCCTGCCTCACCTTCCAAAGTGCTGGGATTACAGGCATGAGCCGCTGCACGCAACCAATTCTAGGTAAAGAGATATATTTGAACATTGTTTCCCAATGGGGAATGATAACTAGTAAAGAATATACAAATAGACAGTATGATTACTATCCTCTGGAACTTAAATCTAGTAGGGAAATAAAGTCTCAGAGCAGACATACTGATATATTTTTAAATGGGAATCTTATTCTTTCTTAGCAGTCATCTCCTTCATAAATAGCTTGCATTACATTTAGAATAAAATCCAAATCCCTTTTCACAAACTGCTTTTTAAAATAAAAAAAAGGCAATTTTATGATGGTACTTTCCTACTTAAAAACTTTAAAAGCTTTATTGCACTTAAAATTAAATCCTGCAATAGTCACTGAGGCCTTCCTCAGCCCTTTCATCCCTTTCTGAGCTATTTTCCTCTCACTCACACGTACTACTCACAATGGCCTTCCGTTTAGTCCTTGATCTGATCATGATGAAGCTTGACCCTAAGCAAATTGTATCAGCCCTCCTTCTGCCTCTGCATTAAACTTCAGTTTCAATGGCACGTCCTTGGAAGAGGTCCACGAGTCCGTCGCTAGCGCATATCACTCACTCTGCGCTAGGTAACATTTTCATGATGTTTCTTTCTTTTTCTCTGTCTCCTTTCTCCCCATCTAACATTCCATTTAATCAATGATCTTGTCTATTTGTCAACTAGTGTATTTCCACTACTGAAAGTACTGCCTGGCACATAAGGGCTGAGTAAATCTTTTGACAGTTTAAATCATCAAAAAATGAAATTGTAAAAAATTAATATGACTTAAACTATCTAAGTTTTATAAGTGGGTTCTCCCATGTTAAGTTTTACAGGTTTTCTTTGAATCTAAATCTATTGACTTTTCAGCAACATTTATGTCAGCAGAAAACAGACTCAGCTAAATACATCTCCCAGCCATGTTGGTTTCTATACACTGACTTTTGTGAGATTCTATATCATGAACAAATCTGAGGGAAATTTGCTTCCTCCCCTTGGTTTCCTTCAGTTAACTAAGCTATGTGATTTCGTCTTAGTTTTTCTGGAAAAGGATGGTTTTCTCACAGTATTGACTGTAAAAATATTTCAGATCAGCAGAACATAAAAAAAAAAAACAAACCAAGATTAGAGACAGAATATAGTTTGGGTTAATCATCCTCTCCAAAACCCTGTATTTGTAAACTTCCATATGGTCCAAGAAAGTTAACCATATGGATGTTTCTAAAATCCATAGTTAAAAGTGCATGTGTGAGCCCACCGCCATGGTGATTTTATTTTTCCACAACCTCTTATTACCATTAAGTATATTGCATATCTTATTTCATTTGGCTTCTATCTGTCTTACTCCAGAAAAAATTTAGCTCCTTCTTGGAAAATATTATCTATCTAGCCACTATTGTAACCCAGTTCCTAGAGCAGTAGTTGAAATAAACTCAACTAAATTTAAATGAATGAATGAATGAATAGGTCCGTTATATACAAATATCTGTGTTACATGCCTACCTACCCCTACTCAAACATAGTTACATTAATACATATCTCATGATAATTTTTAAAATCCTGTTACTTCTTATAATTAATATTTGTCCAGCTGAAATTAGACATAAGAAGTAAAGACATCCAGGGGCAGTGGTTCATGCCTGTAATCCCAGCCCTCTGGGAGGCCGAGGCAGGCAAATCAAACTCAAGTCAGGAGTTTGAGACCAGCCTGATTCACATGGTGAAACCTTGTCTCTACTAAAAATAAAAACAAAAAATTAGGTGGGCGTGTCTGTAATTCCAGCTACTCTGGAGGCTGAGGCAGGAGAATTGCTTAAACCCAGGAGATAGAGGTTGCAGTGAGCCGACACAGAGCCACTGCACTCCAGCCTGGGTGACAGAGTGAGACTCCGTCTAAAAAAAAAAATAGGCCGGGTGTGGTGGTTCAAGCCTGTAATCTCAGCACTTTGGGAGGCCAAGATGGGTGGATCATGAGGTGTGGTGATCAAGACCATCCTGGCCAACATGGTGAAACCGCATCTCTACTAAAAATACAAAAAATTAGCTGGGCATGGTGGTGCATGCCTGTAATCCCAGTTACTTGGGAGGCTGAGGCAGGAGAATCGCTTGAACCAGGGAGTCGGAGGTTGCAATGAGCTAAGATCCGCCACTGCACTCCAGCCTGGGTGACAGGGCAAGACTCTGTCTCAAAAAAAAAAAAAAAAGTTTCAAGAAGTAAAGGAAAAGAACTCTGACAGTCAACCAAATTATTTTTCTTTATAAATCTGTTTTCTACCAGGCACAGTGGTTTAGGCCTGTAATCCCATCACTTTGGGATTCCCAACTAAAGCAGGAGGATTGCTTCAAGCCAGCAGTTCGAGACCAGCCTGAGCAAAATAGTGAGATCCCATCTCTACAAAAAATTAAAAAAATTCATCAGCCATGGTGGCACACACCTGTACTCACAGCTACTCAGAAGGCTGAGGTAGGAGGATTGTTTGAGCCAGGGAGGTCAAGGCTGCAGTGAGTCATGATCGTGCCACTGTACTCCAGCCTGGGTGACAGAGCAAGATCCTCTCTCAAAAGTAGTAAATAAATGAAATGAAATAAATAAAACAAAATAAAATAAATCTGCTTTCCTTTGCATAATATCGAGGGCATGGGAGGTGTTGTTTTTCTGCCCAAAGGAACAAAAACAGTGAACTTAAATTCCTACTGTGAAGTGAGGGCCTGGACTTTAGAAATCAGAACATCTTTCAATAATAATTATATTCATGAAAAGAAAAAAAATACATGACCCTTCTTAAAATTGTCTCTAGGGCAGAAAAAAAAAAGTGGTATGTCTTCTGCTTTAAAATCTCTTCTATGAAATCCTCTTTTTCTGATAAAATTTCACATTTTGAAATTTTTCTTCTCTTCCCATCTCTCTCTCACTCTCTCACTTGCTTTCCCTGTCTCTCTCTTTACTACTCTCCATCTAATCATTCTATACAAAGACACAGAGAAACACAATCCTGGGGAGTTCATCTCCCAGGAAACCAAGCTCCCATGATGTAAAGTCCATGAAGTTGAAAGTTTCACTTTTTCTTTTTCTTTGATGCTATTTTTCCCTCTAGATGTTTTTCTTCTAACTGTGAGTCTAATGTTTCTGAGTTTTATTCCAAGTGCCCTAATCATACCGAAGTCTCTCTCCAGGGATCACCCTCACCCTAACATAAGGCAGATTTTCACAAAAATAAGATGCCTGGGAGGTCACTTGAGTTTGGCTTGGCTTTATTGTGGTTTTATTTTCTGGAAGAGAACCCCTTTGCTGTTTCCTGAGCCATGTTTAGAAAGAGGTGTGGACAGGCCAAGGAATGATATAAACAACCCTAGGAATAATACGATATATATAGGGAAAAAAACTTTCCTGTATCCTCTTACTATAACCATACTATAAAAGGCCTCAGTGTCAGGGTCAGATTTTGTATACCGATTCCTGTGTAATTATATGAAACTTTGTGGGTGGAGAGCTGTCAGACTTAACCAGTTACTCTTCATCAGGCATCAGCGAGGGAAAACTTTGTTGTCCACCCAAGAAACTAAGCTGCCATTACCATACACAGTCTATTAGTATGCTTATGAAATACAAAAGGTCTTAAAAGCTGGAGAAGACACAGAGAGTTTAAATAATGTGCATGCTACAAACTAGTTGCAGAGCTAAGATTAAATCATTATGCTTAATGCTGTACTTCACATACTTTTCCATGAGCCAGTCAGGAGTCACAGAGACACGAAGGCAAAACTGATGGCCATGTACATAATATTTCAGAAAGCACTTCTTTGATCTCTTTGTATTTTGAAGTGTAAATGTCTTTGTTTCCTTAATCCTCACATACAGCACATAGGAAACCTCTTCATGGGAAACTGAGTTCATGGGCTGAGTCTGGTTTTCTGTGTTCATGTAAATTCAGGTTTACTTTCTACTATAAATTTATTTCAAATATTGCTATTTTCATACTCTCTAAATGAAAGTGGGTGTTGTCCTTCTTATTATTTGAAAATAGTATACATCTAAGAATATATTAGCTATTTCTAGAATATCATTGAGTTTCCAATTCACAGTATTTAGAAACTTAATTATATTTTTCCTCTTCAGTAAAATTTAGGTGACTGAATTTTATATCCACATCGACAGATATTATTTATTGAAGTATAATTCAAAAACAACATTTCCATTAATGATAATTGCTCAAATTTCTTGAATTACTCAGAAAAATGTCTTATACGAATGTTCTCATCTAGCCTCACAAACACCCTATAAGGTAGATATTATTACCCCATTTTACAGGTGGGGAACTGAGGCCTATGGAGTTTACACAGCTTATTTGGGAGCATACAGCTACTATTAGTAATAGTTACTAATAGAAACTATAAGTGTGTTATAGATACACTTTATTTCATTGGAAGCTTTCCAAATGTATTCATAAGGACAACCTTTTTTTCTTTTTTTTTTTTTTTTTTTCCTTTTCTTTTCAGACAGAATTTTGCTCTTGTTGCCCAGGCTGGAGTGCAAGGGCATGATCTTGGCTCACAGCAACTTCTGCCTCCCGGGTTCAAGCGATTATCCTGCCTCAGCCTCCCGAGAGGCTGGAATTACAGGCATGCACTACCACACCCAGCTAATTTTGTATTTTTAGTAGAGATGGTTTCTCCATGTTGGTTAGGCTGGTTTCAAACTCTCAACCTCAGGTGATCCACCCGCCTCAGCCTCCCAAAGTGCTGGGATTATAGGCGTGAGCCACCATGCCTGGCCTAGGACAACTATTTTTAACCTTTACAAAAACTGAATTACCGTTCAGGTGTGGTGGCTCACACCTGTAATCCCAGCACTTTGGGGAGGCCAAGGCAGGCAGATCACGAGGTCAGGAGATCAAGACCATGCTGGCCGATATGGTGAAACCTCATCTCTCCTAAAATATAAAAAATTAGCCGGGCATGGTGGCCCGAGCCTGTAGTCCCAGCTACTCTGGAGACTAAGGCAGGGGAATCACTTGAACCCGGGAGGCAGAGGTTGCAGTGAGCCAAGATTGTACCACTGCACTCCAGCCTGGTGATAGAGCAAGACTACATCTCAAAAAAAAAAAAAAATCCCACATCTAAAAAAATAATTCTTAAAATTTTTCACTTAACCCTATAGTACCTCAGCAATAACCCATTTTATCTTCAAAAAAAGAGAGAAAGAAAAAGAGAAAATGACTTAAATTATTTATTTTATCCTTTAACCATCAGTTCTTTTTCAAACCACTGCTATCAAAACTAAATAGTTTCCTCCTTATTACTAAATTGTGAATCATTTTCAGTCTTCCCTTTACTTAAACTCTCTGCAGTATTTGTTGTTCGTTGTTTTTGAAAACTCACAGTTACTATCATTGACTTTTTCATTACTCTCGAATTTATTGTCTCTTCTATTACTTGAATTTTCCATTGCTTTTGCATTTTTTGTCTCTTGACACCCTTGATGCCTCTGTCCGAGATTCCTGCTCCCACCCACTCTCTGCTATTTCATCCCTGGTAGCTCCTTTTGGAATCTTTCATTCCTCTTGCTCCTCAGGTGTTGATACTCTCTCAGCTTCTCTCTTTTACATTCTGCTGTTCATTCATCTTTCCATTTCACATTCCTCCCTCAGTGGTCCCACTCACTGCCATACATTTTAGTTACTATCCATTTATTTTACTTAATGACTTAGGTACCTCGCTTACTTTATTTATTTCGTTATTATGCCAATCATTCCCACG
Source organism: Sapajus apella (assembly GCF_009761245.1). Lineage (NCBI taxonomy): Eukaryota > Metazoa > Chordata > Mammalia > Primates > Cebidae > Sapajus > Sapajus apella. The sequence goes on along the minus strand of NW_022437026.1, from coordinate 923,799 downwards.
TGTATGTAGCCCAACCCACATGTACATATACAGGTGTGTTTGGACAGCTCCAAATGCATGTCCCTCCTTCTACAGGCCCCTTAAACTCAACCTGAATTCATCACCTTTCCTGTCCCTTCTGCAGTTTCGGTCTCAGTGAGCAGCAGCACCATCCATATTACATCAGACAGAACCTAGTCAACCTACCACCAAGCGCCTTTTCCTTGTCTCCTCACATGTAACCAGTCACTAACTATCTAAACTCCATTACCTCAACATTTTTCATCTCTCATTCTTTTTCCTCATTTTTACCATTCTGCCTCAGTTCATGTTCCCATTACCTCAACATCGTTCATCTCTGATTCTTTTTCCACATTTTTACCATGCTGCCTCAGTTCATGTTCCCATCACCACAACATC
>NW_022437026.1:833985-923390 GCF_009761245.1 Sapajus apella | reverse complement strand
CCTCAACATCGTTCATCTCTGATTCTTTTTCCTCATTTTTACCATGCGGCCTCAGTTCATGTTCTTCTACTCTTGTCCTAGACTAGTGAAAAAATTCTGTATTGGCTCATCCAGTTTCATATGCCTTCAACCTGTCCTTTCCATTGCAGCCTAGATGGTCTTCCCAAAATGCAAAATGCTGTTTCTCCCTATCTAAATCCTGCATTGACCTCATTTCAACTATTGATAGAATTAAAATACACCAGCATGCCCTAAAAGGCCTCCTTAGCTTGCAGGCTTACCCCTTGCCAAGTTTCCCTCCTCCAACTCTACACCTAAGCTGCACATATTGCTTATAGTTCTGTAAAACTACAAAGCTATTGAAAACCCTCATAGCTTTCCCTTCATGTGTCTTTCTGAATGTAGCGTCCCCAGCCTCTCAAACACTTTCACTCCTGATGCCTTATTATGTGAAATATGTTAAAATTAACTCAACTCTCCACATCACTCCTTCTGTTAAGTCTTTCCTGAGCTCCTCTACTTAATTAGGTAGATATAAGCAAGCTCTCAGCTATACCATACATGCTGCTGCCATAACACCTTATTATACTTTACCTTAGTTGAGAATTGTATTAGGCTTTCAATTTCCTTATGAACAGGGACCATATCACATTGGACATCAATACTCAGTACTAGGATAACTTGACCCCACACATAAGTTTGTGAAAAATGCATGATGGTGTTGTCTTTCATTTTTACTAGCTTAATTGTTTGGCATTTTTAAACACAAACATAGTTGTGATGTCAAGTGTTATTGACAAAATAAACATCTAGAAATTAAATGAATGTGTGTGCTTTATTTTTATTAATTCTACAAAATAAAAGTTGCCAGCTCTGAATGGTGTCACAGCATTATGCTGAAGCTGAATCTTCCACATTGCCAAAAAATTCTGACTGATTTCTGCTCTGTTATTTTTTACCAGCAAAGGTATATCAGATATGTTTATATAAGAAATAATTATACTTCTATGATGACATTCCTCTAAATGTTTGCCTTACCAATAAAAGATGAAAACAAGATATCATATATGTAGGGTAAGATAACTATTTCCAGATGTTTCCCTCCAAGACAATTCTTTCCATTTCTTGCAAAGAGGCCCCCAGATGTTGCAGCTAGTGTTTTATCTTGCTCCACCTCCCTCTCCACCCTTCAAGCGCAGCAGAACTTATTTGTACATGCTGTTCTTGATTATGCTGATCACTAGTCCTAGAGAGAGCTCCTGGCTCCAGTCAGAGGTGGAAAATGAAGTTATAGACAAGACACTCAAAACCACAGCCCTAAAAATGGACTCTTCATAATATTTTTTGGAGGAAAACACTTTGTATCGTATTTCATATCTCCTGTGGCTACAGAAATTGACATTCCTACTTTTGTCACTTAGCTTCGTGTCAAAGAGGTTGGAAATCCCCAATGTCCCCTAACAGCTTACCGGATAGTTTAGTTAAAAAAAAAAAAAAGCCACATCAGTGGGTCTCAAGTGGAGGATCATTTAATAAATGGAAAGTGAATATCAAGAGTTTAGTAGGAGAAAGAAAGGAAAACCAAAAGTTATCTGATAAAAAAATAAGGAAGAGAACATTTTTGAAAAAAATAAAATAATAAGGTATATCCAGATTTGCAAAGGTGAAGAAAATGATGATATAGTCAGAAGGGAAAGGACATATTGAAATACAGGCACTGAATAAATGTCTGTTCAATCTGATACAGACTGACAGAAAACTGCTGAAAGGAACGCTTTAGGAATTCTCAAGAAATGGAATGTTGAAAGGAATTCTACATTTCTGGAGTGTCTGTAATATATCAAGTATTTCACATAATTCATCATTCTCAGTACTCAGGACCACCTTGTAAAGGAAGTTTTATTACTTCTGTTTAATATTAATTAAAGTTAATATAAACTAACATACCTAAAGAATTTAAAACACTGACAGCACATAATGAGTCCTGTATACAGGTTTGTGGCCATTAATATTTTATAAATAAGGACTATGATGCCACCAGGATACATGAATAACGCCTCCAAAGTTACACAGAAGGTAAGTGGTGTACCTGGGTTAAGACCTGGAATCTAGTCGTGCCATGTGATTCCTTTTCACTAGAACTTAAGTCATATTTTAGCTTTAGATTGGCTGAGTGGCCCAGGAAATAAAATCCTTCTCTAAGTGTGTGAATTATGGAACTGAATAGAACTGAAAAAAAAAATCACTAATATGTCATAGGGGGAGTAATTGGAAATAAAATTATAGGATAGAAGCAAAATATAACTAACATTAAATATTTTCATAATTTGATTCAATCTTCTCCACAATATTCTGAAATCAATACAGTAAAAGGGGATAGGGACTGGACATAATGGAATTTGACGCCATTATTTAAATTATTGAATCACAGACGTCCAGAGGTAAAGGAACCTTAGAAAGCATTTGCTTTAATCATCCTTCATTTCACATATGATAAAACCAAACGTCTGATGTTGACATGACTCTCTTAAGGGCTCACAATTTCAAGAGGCAAAATTATTGTAACAGAAAACTAGGGTTAATTGGTATACTTGAAAATCCCCCTCTAAAGCCATGACTTCAAAACCAGCAAAAACGTGGCTTTTATAAATCTAAATTTCCAGATCAGATGGTAAACGAAACAATACCTGGCTTGTTTTAGGGAAGGTGGGAAAGAGAAAGGATGTAGCTTTAATCGTACATAAAATTTCACTTTTGTATGCTATGCCTGCATGGAAAAAGCAACACATGCTCAACTGCAAACCACTAGGCTAGCAATAGAATTTCAGAAAAACAAACATCTGTATGTAGATGATTGGGTTTAAATTTCCAGATATTCACGTATAAGGCATTTTGTGGAAAGTGCACAGCTACACATCACTGTAAATCACAACAACATTTCTTCTTTTTTCTCTATTTTGTACATTTCTAGGAAGGATAGCTCATCTCGCACGTTTTGCAAAGGGGTCTGGTCTATTCGGACCCGAGGAGGCAGAGTACCTGTGCAGCGGGGCTCCGGCCGCCGGGTTGTGGCAGAGGCTTGAGAATACAGGCTCATGGTGGTGTCCTCATCATCATCCAGCATGTCCCTCGTGCTGCTGTACTTGGCCTGCATCTGGATTCCCGCAGCGGTGAGAGTGAAATATGGTGGGATTGCCCCGGGCCGCCTGGCTACTGTGAGCTAGTTCAGGAAGCAAGGCACTGAAAGGCATTCCTAATGTTCTTTCCGGGCAAGTAGCAGGGGAAGTCTCTGACTGCAGTTCCTGACTGGAGAGGCCCAGCCCCTCTCCTGTGAGCTTGTACTCTGAATGCCAAATCAGTCAGGCTGAGGGGAAACAGCATGTGCTTTCCGTTTAGGCTGTCCCTGTCTCAACAGTTATCAAAAAGTTGGCCTTTCTCAGTCTCTTTTGTTTACCTGTTTGCACTTCTCATGGAACTACAGCGTAAAGAAGGCAGGTTCTTAGAATAGCACGGTGGTTCCTTCAGTCTGCAGAATAATAATATGTTGGGAGGACACACATCTCTGTTTCCTACCCATCCTTTAAGGAGTCGCTTAAGTTAACCTCTCTGTGCCTTTGTGAAAAGAGAAGAGCTTATAGGACCTAGCCCCTTCCTTTCTCCAAGAACAGAGTAGTGATCTCTCTTACAGTATCTGAACTTAACATTTTATAGCACATTTGGTACATTATGATCACAAGGAATTATACATTTTACTGGAAATCATACAGAGTTTTCACCTGAAAGCACCAAAAACCAAATTAGGCTATAATAAACTATAAACATTAAATTCAAATCCTTAAGAAAAATTAGAGGAAATAGTCTGCCCAAGTGAGAAAGAACCAGAAAACTAATTCTGTTAAAATGATAAATGGGGTTCTGTAACACCTCCCAAAAGATCACATTAGCTCTTTATCAATGAAGCCAAACCAAGATAAAATATTAGAAATACCAAATGAAGAATTCAGATTAAAAGTTGCTCAAGGAGATACCGGAGAAAGGTGAAAACCAACATAAAGAAATTTTTTAAAAATCGTGTGTAAAATTCTCACTGTAAACTTTTTTCCAAGAAGCAATGCAGGAAGTGAACAGCAAAACTGAAAGGATCCACAGACTCTTTGAAAGAAGCAGCAGGCTGCAGCCTACTCTGTGAGCCAGGTGAAAAACCGTAAGCCCCCAGTGTGAGAGGTAAAGAGACTGGCTCCAGGATACATACTCCCACTGGGGAACCTGAAAGTCCAGGCCATGGGGTAAGGCCTTAACCCTTCGCAGCACTGGAACCCATTTAAGGAGCAGTGAGAAATATAAAGGTAAAAGCAGCAGCAGGAAGAGGCATTCCCAAACTCCAGCATGAACCAAGGGAAGCTATTCCTTAGTATACCTCACAGAAAACCTCATGGAACTCAGCCAACTGGCTCAGGCAAGGGCTGTACCTTGAAAAAAGCTCCGAACTGAAATTCACAATATAACCTCAAGTGAAGATGAACTCCCTTGGTCAGAACCAGAAAGGTGAGTGGGAAGTGTGCTGCAGCATGAGTGCAGGATCTGGGTGTGAGCTTTGCGGGTGGACAGAGAGGGGCACGGCCTGAAAGCCAGCAGTTGCTGTCACCACAAAAGCTTATGGCCTCAGGCAGTTGTGAGCTCTGAGTGCAGACTGCCTGGAACATAGCTCACTGCTGCCAGCAGGGTACTGTAGGAGCCTGATCTGCCTTGCCAACTGTGTGGAATCTGGGTTAGGCTCACTGCTGCGTGCTACTCCCTGTGTAAACTCTTCTGTGCAGCAGAGGCAGCAATGCTCCCCTATGGAACATTACCCCAGTGGCCAGAGAACCAACTCCATCTCCAACAGGGGCCACTGCTTTCCATGCACATGGTGACTCAGAGTGCAGACCCACCTAACACAGCCCTCATCTGGCTTTGCCCCTCCACTCATCGTGGTAGCTTAAGACAAAGGGTAGAAACCCTAGGGAGGTTTATAGCCCCATCCATCACCTGAGAGCCAGACTACTGACCGTGGGCAACGTAAGGCAAGCACAAATCGCACTGCTACTGCCACACCTGGTACTCTTTTGCAAATGCCACCCTATAGCTGGAAGCCAGCCAACACAGTCCATTACAGCATCTGCAGGTGGAATAACACTGCACTCAGAAAAGAGAAAACTACTGTGTGACCTCAGCTATTACCACTGCCTGCACCACCCTGTCTAACCAGGACATCCTGAGACTGTCCACATGACTAGTTCATTACTACTTTAACTGGCATTCAAGAAAGACAACACACTAAAGTTATCTATAATCAAGAATCTCACAGAGTCTATGTCACTCCTCTGGCACCCCCATCAGAGCTGGTAGTGATAACTGCTGCTTGGAGACTGGAGGACAGGTCACATCACTGGATCCTTAGCAGACATCCCCCAGCAATAGTATGGAGCCACTGAGTGGCTGGATCCAGAGGAACAGCAGCACTCATAGTAGTCTGTCTCTCAGGTACTCCTACTCCTAGGGGAAGGGAGAGTGCACCACATAAAGGGAACACTCTGTGTGACAAAAGAATCCAGATGGCAGGTCTTGAGGATCAGATTGTTCCACTGGTAGGAAGTTTCTTTCAATAGAGGCAGAATTGCAGGGCTGGGCTCAGCATGGAATGTCCATAGCTGTACCCCAACAGTCAGACAGCCCTGGTCTTATCAAGGATCTTGGAGAAGGGGACTTCCTACCTACCTCATCCTCCACTGCACACACAGCTGAGTCTTCTCCCACAAGAACTCGACATGGGTGCACCCATAGACAGACTTTCTAGAACACTTCAGGGTGACTGCATCCCCACAGGAGAAGCAGCCTCCAGTTTCAGGCTTACATGAGAGGCAGAGTCACAATTCTTCTCTACTTGGAACATTACATTCTGACAGATGAAAAGAGAGGCCTGTGGATAGCTTCCCTGCTGACCTGGCAGAAGAGCTAAGGTAGCTACCACCCTGGTAAGACTTCAGTGTGTCTGACTGACAGCTCCCCAGCTCCCTCTGTCAAGGCTGGGACCTCTGCCCACCATCGGATACTGTGTTTACCCACTTGCTTTAGCCACAGTGGGTTCCTATCTAGGAACACCTCTCCTACTGGCCTGAAGCTTGAACCATCAGCCCAGTGAATAAAATACTAGGGAAAAGTAAATAAATTAAAAAGTGCATACCGCATTGGAGTGAGATAAGCTTCCAGAGACAGTAAGTTTTCTTGCACACCAAGCACATTATTACTATGACTAGCATCTGAGAAAGCCATCATACCAAGTCTCTCTATAACCAAGGAAATTATACAGAGTTTTCACCTGAAAGCACCAAAAACCAAATTAGGCTATAATAAACTATAAACATTAAATTCAAATCCTTAAGAAAGAAAATAATTTTTTTTAAAGAATCACACAATCAAATCAAAAATATATTTAAGAAACATTAGAGGAAATAGTCTACCCAAGTGAGAAAGAACCAGAAAACTAATTCTGTTAAAATGATAAATGGGATTCTGTAACACCTCCCAAAAGATCACATTAGCTGTCTAGCAGTGAAGCCAAACCAAGATAAAATATTAGAAATACCAAATGAAGAATTCAGATTAAAAGTTACTCAAGGAGATACCAGAGAAAGGTGAAAACCAACATAAAGAAATTTTTTTAAAATTCAGATTATAAATGAAACATTTTCTAATGAGCTAGATATCATTAAAAAAAGAACTTCGGGAAATGAAAGGCACATTTAGGGAATTATAAAATGCAGTAGAAAGTTTTAACAATAGTCTAGAAGAAGTAGAAGAAAGAATTTCAGAATTCAAAGACAAGGCTTTCAAATTAACCCAATTAGACAAAAATGAAGAAAAAAGAATCACATGAACAAACTCTCCAAGAAATATGGTAGTATGTAAAATAGCCAAACCTAAGAATAATTGGTGTTTCTGAGGGAGAAAACAAAAAGTTGAGAAAACTTATTTGAAGAAATAATTGAGGAAAACTTCCCTGGCCTTGCTGGAAATTTAGATATCCAAATCCAAGAAGCTCAAAGAACTCCTGAAAAATTCATTGCAAAAAGAGCACCACCAATGCATAGTCATCAGGCCATCTAAAATCAACATGTAGAAAAGAAATCTAAGAGCAGTGAGACAAAAAGCATCAGGTCACCTATAAAGGAAAACCTATAAGTCTAACAGCAGACTTCTCAACAGAAACCTTATAAGCCAAAAGGAATTGCGATTCTATCTTTAGCCACCTGAAACAGAATAACTGTCAGCCAAGAATGTTGGATCCAGCACAACTAAGTTTCATAAATGAAAGACAGATAAAGTCATTTTCAGACAAACAAATGCAAGGGAATTTGTAGTGCTACCAAACCAGCACTACAAGAAATGTGAAAAGGAGTTCTAAGTCTTGAAACAAAAGCTCAATATGCACCAAAACAGAACCTCTTGAAAGCATAAAATTCACAGGGCCTATCAAATAATAACACAATGAAAAACACAAAGTATCTAGGTAACAATTAATATGATGAGTAGAACAGTACCTCACATCTCAATATTAATATTGAACATAAATAGCCTAAATGCTCCACTTAAAACAAAAAGATTGGCAGAATCAATTTTTAAAAATCACAAACCAAACACCTGCTGTCTTCAAGAGACTCACTTAACATGTAAGGACTCATATAAACTCAAGGTAAAGGAGTTGAAAAAGGTATTTCATGCAAATGAAAACCAAAAGTGAGCAGGAGTAGCTAGTCTTATACCAGACATAACAGACTTTAAAGCAACAACAGGTTAAAAAAGAAAAACAAAAGTCAAAGAAGGTCATTATATAATGATAAAAGGATCAATCCAAAGATATGAGTCATAAATTGATATTTACCTAACACTAGAGCTCCCAGATTCATAAAATAATTATTACTAGACCGAAGAAAGAGATAGACAGCAAAACAATAATAGCGGAGTACTTCAATGCTCCACCTGCAGCATTAGATCATTGAGACAGAAAGTCAACAAATAATGGACTTAAACTACACACCAGAACAAACGGGCTTAACAGATATTTACAGAACATTATATGCAAGAACCAGAGCATATACATTCTTCTACTCAGACGTGGAACATTCTCCAAGATAGACCATAAGATAGAATACAAAACAAATGTCAACAAATTTAAAAAATATATGTAATATCAAGTACCTTCTCAGACCACAGTGGAATAAAACTAGAAATCAACAGCAAAAGAAACCCTCGAAACTAAATAAATACATGGAAATTTTTTTTTTTTTTGAGACGGAGTTTCGCTCTTGTTACCCAGGCTGGAGTGCAATGGCGCAATCTCGGCTCACCGCAACCTCCGCCTCCCGGGTTCAGGCAATTCTCCTGCCCCAGCCTCCTGAGTCGCTGGGATTACAGGCACGCGCCACCATGCCCAGCTAATTTTTTGTATTTTTAATAGAGACGGGGTTTCACCGTGTTGACCAGGATGGTCTCGATCTCTTGACCTCGTGATCCACCCGTCTCGGCCTCCCACAGTGCTGGGATTACAGGCTTGAGCCACCGCGCCTGGCCTAATTCATGGAAATTAAATAATCTGCTCACAAATGATTTTGGGGTTGACAATGAAATCAAGATGAAAATTTAAAAATTCATTGAAATGAATGATAATATTGACACTAGTTATCAAAACATCTGAGATATAGCAAAAAAAGCAGTGCTAAATATCTACTCAGAAAGTCTGAAACAGCACAACTTGACAACCTAATGTCATACCTCAGGGAACTAAAAACAAACTAAACCCAAAGCTAGCAGCAGAAAGAAAATGACAAAGATGAGAGTAGAACTAAATGATATTTAAGCAAACAAACAAATCCAAAACATCAATGAAACGGAAAGCTGGTTCTTTGAAAAGATAAACTAAATAGATATACCATTAGCTAGATAAGCCAGGACAAAAAGAAAGAAGACTCAAGAAAGCTCAATTAGAAATGAAACTGGAAACATTACAACAGATACCACAGAAATAAAGAAAATAATTTGAGACTACTTTGAACACCTTTTTTATGTATACAAACTAGAAAACCTAGAGGAAATGGATAAATTCTTAGAAAATACAACCCTCCTAGATTAAATCAAGAAGGAATGGAAACCCTAAACAGACCAATAACAAGCAGTAAAATTGAATCTGTAATTAAAAAGAAAAAGCCAACCAAAAAAACCCTAGGACCAGATGGATTTACAGCTGAATTCTATCAGACATTCAAATAATTGGTGCTAATCCTACTGAAACTATTCAGAAACTGAGAAAGAGGGAATCCACCCTAAATGATTCTATGAAGCCAGTATTACCCTGATAACCAAACCAGGAAAGAATATAATAATAATAAAAAAAAAGAAAACCACAGACTAATATCCCTGATGAACATAGATGCAAAAATCTTTAACAAAATACTAGCTAACTGAATCCAACAGGCCAATCAAAAAGATAATACAATGTCTGGCACGGTGGCTCACACCTCAATCCCAGCACTTTGGCAGGCCGAGGTGGGTGGATCACCTGAGGTCAGAAGTTCAAGACCAGCCTGGCCAAAATGATGAAACCTCATCTCTCCTAAAAATACAATAATTAGCCAGGTGTTGAGGTGCGTGTCTGTAATCACAGCTACTAGGGAGGCTGAGGCAGGAGAATCACGAATTAAGGAGGCAGAGGTTGTGGTGAGCCAAAATCATGCCAATGCATTCCAGACTCAGCGACAGAGAAACTCCGTCTCAAAAAATAAATAAATAAATAAAAATTTAAAAAAGAGAAAAAGAAAAAGAAAAGAAATACATAAAAAGAGACTACACCATGATTAAGCGAGTTTTATCTCAGGGATGGCTTAACATAAGCAAGTCAATAAATGTGATATATCACATAATTAGAATTAAAAACAAAACAATATGAACATCTCAATAGCTGCAGAAAAAGCATTCAATAAAATCCTGCATTCCTTTATGATAAAAACCCTCAACAGACTAAGCATAGAAAAGACTTACCTCAAAATAATAAAAGCCACATAGGACAAAGCCACAGGCAACATCATACTGAAGGGGAAAAGTTGAAAGCATTCCTCCTGAGAACTACAGCAAGACAAGGATACCCACTTTCATTATTTCTGTTCATCATGGTACTAGAAGTCCTAGCCAGGGCAATCAGGCAACAGAAAGAAATAAAAGGCCTCCAGATTGGTAAACAGGACATCACATTATTGCTGTTTGCCAATGACAGGATTGTATACCTAGCAAACTCTGAAGACTCCTCCGAAAGACTCCTAGATTTGATAAACAAATTCAGTAAAGTCCCAGGTTGCAGAATCAATGTACATAATTCAGCAGCAGTGCTATAAGCCAATAACGACCAAGCTGAGAGTCAAATCAATAACTCAACACTTTTACAGCAGCTGCAAAAAATAAAATAAAATACCTAGGAATATACTTAACCAAGGAGGTGAAAGAGCGCTACAAGGAGAACTACAAACACTGCTGAAAGAAATCACAGAGGACACAAACAAATTGAAACACATCCAATGCTCATGGCTTGGAATAAATAATATTGTGAAAATGACCATACCGCCCAAAGTGATCTGCAGATTCAATGCGATTTCCATCTAAATACCATCATCATTTCTTCACAGAACTAGAAAAAAAAAATCCTAAAATTCATATGGAACCATAAAAAAGCCTGGATAGCCAAAGCAATCCAAAGCCCAAAGAACAAATCTGGAAGTATCACATAATTAGACTTCAAATTTTACTATAAGGCTATAGTTACCAAAACAGCATGGTACTGCTATAAAAGTAGACACATGAACCAATGGAACAGAAAAAGAGAACTCAGAGGTAAAGCCAAATGTCAGGGCCAGTGGCTCACACCTGTAATCCCATCACTTTGGGAGACCTAGAAAGGCGGATCACTTGAGGCCAGGAGTTCGAGACCACCCTGGCCAACATGGTGAGACCTTTTCTCTACTAAAAATACAAAACTTAGCTGGATGTGGTGGCGTGCACCTGTAATCCCAGCTCCTCAGGAGGGTGAGGCAGGAAAATCACTTGAACCTGGAAGGCAGAGGCTGCAATGAGTCGAGATTGTGCCACTGCACTGCAGCCTGGGCAACAGAGCAAGACCACATCTCAAAACAAAACCAAAAACAGGTCATTAGGGAAATGCAAATCAAAACTACATTGAGATACCATCTCACACCAGTCAGAATGGCGATCATTAAAAAATCTGGAGACAACAGATGCTGGAAGGGAGGTGGAGAAATAGGAACACTTTTATACTGTTGGTGGGAGTGTAAATTAGTTCAACCATTGTGGAAGACAGTGTGGCGATTCCTCAAGGACCTAAAAATAGAAATTCCATTTGACCCAGCAATCCCATTACTGGGTATATATCCAAAGGACTATAAATCGTTCTATTATAAGAACACATGCACACGAATGTTCATTGCAGCACTGTTTACAATAGCAAAGACTTGGAACCAACTCAAATGCCCATCAATGATAGACTGGACAGGAAAAATGTGGCACATATACACAATGGAATACTATGCAGCCATAAAAAGCGATGAGTTCGTGTCTTTTGTAGGGACATGGATGAACCTGGAAACCATCATTCTCAGCAAACTGACACAAGAATGGAAAATCAAACACCACAGGTTCTCACTCACAGGCGGGTGTTGAACAATGAGAACACATGGACACTGGGAGGGGAGCATCACACACTGGGGTCTGTTGGGGGATTTAGGGGAGGGACGGTGGGGGGTGGGGAGTTGGGGAGGGATAACATGCGGAGAAATGCCAGATATAGGTGATGGGGAGGAAGGCAGCAAACCACACTGCCATGTGTGTACTTATGCAACAATCTTGCATGTTCTCCACATGTACCCCAAACCAAAAACGCAATAAAATACATATTAAAAAAAAAAAAAACAGCAAAACAGAGGCGGCGGCACCACGTGGGCAGGAGCTGGCTTGTGGGTCGGTGGGTTCCGAGCGGCGGCCGCTGAAGAGGAGCCGACGCAATTGAAGCGGCTCCGTCAGCTGATGGAAGCGAGACCTCAGCAGCGCGAGCCTGAGCGCGGCCGAGCCCCGGGCGCTGTCCCCGGCGGGTGGGGACACGTGGGCGAGGAGCCCCGCACCTCAGCCCAGCCTGTCCACGGAGACGACGGGCGCAGCCGAGAACCCACACGAGGCCTTCCGGAAGGCGGGTCGCCGGCGCGACCGCGGCGCCCCCTAGCGGGAATCAAAATCAAACCGCCGAGGGCGACCAGGTCAGCGCGAGCGAGCAAGAACCAGGAGGACGTGGGAAAAAAGCTCCTTGGGGGCTCGAGCTGCGATACCAGCAAAAAAGATTTAAAAGACCATTTTACTAAATTTGGAGAGGTCATTGGCTGTACCCTAAAAATGGATCCCCACACTGGACGATCAAGAGGGTTTGGGTTTACCCTGTTTGGCAATGCAGCCAGTGTGAAGGTCGCAGGCCAGGAGCACAGGCTGGATGGCCGTGTCACTGACCCCAAAAGGCCATGGCTATGAAGAAGGACGCGGTGAAGAAAATCTTCATCGGGGGTCTGAATCCTGAAGCCACTGAGGAAAAGATCGGGGAGTACTTTGGTGAGTTTGGGGAGATTGAGGCCATTGCAATTTCAGTGGATCCGAAGTTGAACAGAAGACGAGGTTTTGTGTTTCTCACCTTTTAAAAAAGAACCCGTGAAGAAGGTTCTGGAGACAAAGTTTCATATTATCAGTGGAAACGAGCGTGAGGTCAAGGCTGCCCAGCCCAAAGCAGTTTATTCGCAGCAGCAGTATGGCTCTGGGGGCCCTGGAAACCCCCACGAGGGAACCGAGGCAGCATTGGTGGAGGTGGAGGTGGAGGTCAGGCTATTACAAACTACGGCAAGAGCCAGAGGCGCGGCGGCCATCGGTAGGAGCCACACTGAGGCGGCGGCAGGAGACCCCAGCTGGCGGCACACACGCTTTGTTTGGCTGTGGAGGGAACACAGTTACGTACCAAATCTAACTTGGCAAACTTTCTATGGCCTGTCCCATGTGCATCTTATTTAAAATTTCCCCCATGGAAATCACTCTCCTGTTTACCATTTTCTAGAGCTCTACTTGTTCAGGCAGGTGTTTGAGAGATCAGAGCCGCATTTTGGGCTGATTTTTTTTTTTTTTTTTTTTAACCGAGTTTTGCTCTTGTTGCCCAGGCTGGAGTGCAATGGCGCCGTCTCGGCTCACTGCAACCTCCGCCTCCCGGGTTCAAGCGATTCTCTTGCCGTATTACCAGGTCCCCCAGAACCAGATGGCAGTCTCTGCTTCCTGATGCCGGGCTCTGCCGCCTGGACCTGTGGACCCTGGCTGTAAAGAGTAAATTGTTTCTTAGAAAACCAGTGTCACATTTTTTCACCTTTTAATTTCATATTTGTGTCATACATTTCCTATAATGGAAGTGTTAATTTTACTGTATTTTTCGTACCTTTTGGGAATCTAATGTAAGGTGTTTTACATGTGTCCTGATTTTGCCACAGCCTGGATATTGAAGCTACCCAAGCTTTTGAAATAAAAATTTAACCCCCCCATAAAAAAGAAATAAAGCCAAATACTTAACAGCCAACTGATCTTTGATGAAGCATATATAAACATAAACAGGGGAAATAACACCTTATTTAATAAAAGGTGCTGAAAAGACGGACAAGCCACATGTAGAAGAATGAAACTTGACCCCTGTCTCTCACCTTATGTAAAAATCAACTCAAGATGGGTCAAAGACTTAAATCTAACACCTGAAAGTATAAAAATCACAGAAGATTGCATTAGAAAAAACTTCTGGACAGTAGCCTATGCAAAGACTTTATGACTAATACTCCAAAAGCAAATGCAACAAAAACAAAAATAAATGAGACCTCACGAAACTAAAAAGCTTCTGCACAGCAAAAGAAATAATCAGCAGAGTAAACAGACAACCCACAGAATGAGACAAAATATTTGCGAACTATGCATCCAACAAACGACTAATATCCAGAATCCACAAGGACCTCAAACAAATCAGCAAGAAAATAAATAATAATAATCCCATCAAAAAGTGAGCAAAGGACATAGACATTTCTCAAAAGAAGATATACAAACATCCAGCAAACATATGAACCAATGCTCAACATCACTAATCATGAGAGAAATGCAAATGAAAACCACAATGAGATACCAGCTTACTCCTACAATAATGGCCATTATTAAAAAGTCAAAAAACAAAGATGTTGGCATGGATGTGGTGAAAGGAAATGCTTACACACTGCTGGTGGGAATGTAAATTAGGACAACCTCTATGGAAAACAATATGAAGATTCCTTAAAGAACTAAAAGTAGGTCAACTGTTCTATCTTGCAATCCCACTACTGGGCATCTACCCAAAGGATAATAAGTCCTTATACATGAAAAAGACACATACGCATGTATGATTATAGCAGCACAATTCACAGCAGCAAAGATATGGGACCAACCTATGTGCCCATTGACCAATAAGTGGAAAAGAAAATGTGGCCTATATACACCATGGAATACCGCTCAGCCATAAAAAGTAATGAAATAATGTTTTTCACAGCCCCTTGGTTAGAGCTGGAGGCCATTATTCTAAGTAACCCAGGGAGGGATGAAAAACCAAAACCTTTTTGTTCTGACTTATAAGTGGAAGCTAAGCTATAAGTAGGCAAATGCATACAGAGTGATATAATGGACTTAAGAGACTCAGAAGTGGGAGGTGAAAAGGGAGGCGGAGGGATTAAAACCTATGTATTGGGTACAATTTACACTACTCAGGTGGGTGACAGGTGCATTACAATCAGAATCCACTGCTATATAATTCATCCATGTAACCAAAAACCTCTTGTACTCCAAAAGTTATCGAAATAAAAAAATACACAAATAAAAATAAAAATATCTTCCTCTTGCATAGTTCCTTGTAAGAGTAGGAAATCAAAAATTATTTGTTTGCATTGGGTTGGATATCAGAGAGCCGTATAAAAGAGAAGGTAGCCAAAATTGTGAAGATGAAGGTGTGTAAAGCCCATATGTAAATAAAACAGATAGAGTTAAAAATTATAACAGCTGGGATCAGAAAAAAGGCACTTGTAATTATAAGTCTCATAAAATAGCAATTAGAACTATTTCACAAACTTCATTTATTCAAGTATATCCCTAATAATTTTTGATAAACAACATACATTAACATTTATACTACTTTTCCTTAAAAATTTATGTTTTCGACAATAACAAGAATGTTTTTGACTATTGGCAAGTAATATTCCCAGACTGTTGGGTACACCCGTGTACACCAAAGCTGTCTGTTCTTTTAGGGACTATGTTCTGTGGAGAAAGGCAGATGATATATAAGAAAGGTAGTATCAGGCTGGTGCAAAAGTTATTGTGGTTTTTGACATTGAAAGTAATGGCAAAAACTGCAATGACTTAATAAGTAAATAGTAGAGTATATTCAACTTAATAAGTAAATAGTAGAGTGTATTCTATCATAAATGTTATGGTAAATAAACAGAGGTGAGGGAGATTAAGAATGCAGGGAAAAGGGTTGGTAACTTTAAACAGCATTATCTGAGTAAGCATCATTAAGAAGGTGGTGCTTGTGCAGAGATGGAAAACAGGTGAGAGAGCAGGCCCTGCAAATTTGTCAGGTACAAATCATTCAGATAAAGGAGATAAGAATCACCAATACATTGAGGTGGAAGCACGCGTGAGCTGGCTGAGAAACAACAGAGAACCCAGCGTCCTGAGTGCAATGAGTAAAGATGAAGGAAGTGGGAGATTAGCTCAAAGAGAGCCAGAATATGTAGCATCTTATAGATAATTACAAAGGTATTTTATTTTTGTATCGTTTTGTTTTTACTTGGAGATACATGAGCAGTTGATGAGAATTTTAAGTAGAGAGCTGACATGATTTTATTTAAATTTAGTGGACTCACTCCGATTTGTTTGAAAACAGACTGTAGAGGACAAGGGTGAAGGCTAAGAGACTACTTCAGAAATTATTGCTATAATCCAGACACGTGAGCATGGTGGCCCTTTAGCATGTCCTCTGCTAGGATCATTACTCATCTCGAATTTACCTTTTAGACTGAGGTTCAGCTAGCAGCCCTTTCACCTTTCCTGTCTCTTGGAAAAGTGTGACTGTTTTCTGTTTATTCACATATGTTTCCATATAAGCTGTAATATAAACGTGTCTCAACAGTTCAGGTACTGTATGTCTTGCACAACCTAGAGAGGTCTTACTTTACACCATCACTTTCGTCAAACTCAAGTCACGGGTTAGGTTGCCTGGACTGTCTGTTCTAGATTATGACAGCAGGATCTTCAGCATCCAGTTATTTACCTTGATTATCATAATTTCTTAGATTCATACACTATATCCTGGGGACCCAGAAGGAATGAATCAAACCAAAACCAAAATTAAAATACAAGGTATCTCTGCCAAACTCCATCCTGTGTCTTAACTACTTAAAACGGTTAACCGTACTCCTTATGTTCTCAGCCTGAACTATTTCTTCCCTTTTTTCTTATGTTTATTATATACTACAAGTATTTATTTTTTATTTTACTTTAAGTTCTGGGATACATCTGCAGAACATGCAGTTTTATTACATAGGTATACATGTGCCATGCTGGTTTGCTGCACCTATCTGTCTCATCCCTTTCTACATATTTTTCAATAATGACAATACAAATTTGCATATTAAACAATAGTAAACCTCACAAAAATCTTCATCTTAGATTTAAAAAATTTTTAAGATCTCTAATGAATGCTTTAATATCAAAATATCTACTATAAATATTCCCTCCACCCACACCAAATTCATTTTTTGGGGAGAGGGCAAATTTTGATAGTGATTGTGACACACAGGCACATAGTTTAGAGGCCAGGGGTTTTTTGATAAGAGTTTTTTTTTTTTTATTAAGATGAAATCCGCATAACATAAAATCAGCCATTTTAAAGTGAATAATTTAGTGAAATATGTACAATTTCTTTTCACATATTAATCAACATTAGAGGGATGCAAATGCCTCCCCAGTAATATAGAAATATCCACTGGAAATAAAAATAGCACCAGTGGGAAAGTATGGAAAAAAAGAGACAAATCAGCACATGAGGAAAATAATTTCATTCCAATACCTGTTTACAGTAATTACTGAAAAAAATGGTAAAAATTATAAAACAGTACATCATGAAACTAATAAAACATGTTTCATATTCCAAAATGTTAATACTTGTTCCAATTAGATTGGTTATTTTTTTATATTCATCGTCAGATTTTAAGTATTTTTTAGTGATAGTATTTAAAAAGCAGAAAACTTTCCTTTGAGAGCAGTTTCCATACAATCACATATTATACAAGATTCTATTAGTCAGAGATATGGCAGATGTACTCTCTGGGTTATTTGATACAAAAAAGTAGGAGTTGCTGCTTTTTGATGATGATAATCATAATTATGATCATACTGATGAAAATAACAAAATTGCTCTGATTGTGGTCAAGATTTTTTTCCATTTCTTCATTTAGCTCTTCAGAAATGTATTTCACCCCCAATCCATGTCTGATATACTGCTAGAAGTTAAGGGACAAATTGTGGCAACACACCATGCACTTCAAAGGCATATTTGAGTCAAAAACAACTCCAATAGAGCCAGGAATTAAGATTATCTTATGGCTTATCCCAGGTAAATACCAAGTCAATGGCAAAGTGAAACTTCAAGCTTGGGGCCAGGCATGGTGGCTTATGTCTGTAATCCTGGCACTTTGGAAGGCCAAGGCAGGCAATCACTTGAGCCCAGGGGTTGGAGACTAGCCTGGTCAACGTGGCAAAACCCAGTTTCTACAAAAAATACC
Organism: Sapajus apella; assembly: GCF_009761245.1. Classification (NCBI taxonomy): domain Eukaryota; kingdom Metazoa; phylum Chordata; class Mammalia; order Primates; family Cebidae; genus Sapajus; species Sapajus apella. Next base: position 905,421 of record NW_022437026.1, on the reverse strand, counting down.
AAAAATTAGCCAGGCATGGTGACATGCACCTGTAGTCCTAGCTACCTGGGGGAAGCTGAGGTGAGAAGATGGCTGCAGTGAGCCAAGATCACACCATTGCACTCCAGCCTGTGTAACAAAGCGAGATTCTGTCAAAAAAAAAAAAAAAAAAAAAATTCAAGCTTGACTGCCCTGACTCCGTGTCTAGAGATCCACTAACTAGAACAATAATACTGGCCTGCCTGTAGGTCAACAAATACAGAAATCACAGCCTCCCCCTTCAATTTCTTGGTTAAGATTACAGTTGGCCAAGCTCTCTAAACTTTTTCTGCATTTATTTTGACCTCAGCTGTTACTCTTTTCTATTCCGCTTTCTGTCCTCCTTACTAGCTCACATATTTCTTTCCTCCTCCTCTACCCTATCCCTTACATTGAAAACTTTTTCTCACAAATACTATATGAGGGCACACTACACAATTGATCATAAATGATTGACACGTGAATCCATACACAATTGGGAGATGAGTTTTCTTGGGTAGCTGTGGTTCTGATCTGAAATCTGTTAAAATAGAATACAATGATGTAATTAGAACAAATGTTAAGGAATACTGTCTACATGGCACTCAAATTAATTAGTAAGGATACTGGTGAAAAGAGTTCTGAAGTGTTTCTATTATTGGAAAAAGAGGCTTAAATCTAAATTGTTTTTAATCTCAAGTGGTTAAATGAATCGTCTCCATTATTAAGGCAAAAAAATGACATAATATTTTTCTAGAAATGAGACTATTTGCATAAACTTTAAAAAAATCCTGGCAAAGAAGAAAAATCATTTAATATTCTATAAAAAGTTCTTTATATGTCTTTCAAACTATTACTTAGATGTTTCTTTATCAAATCAAGCAACAGTTCAGTGAAATTATTATTAAATATACTTAGTGAGTAGACCAAGCAGAAGTATTAATGCTGAAAGGAATCTAGAACTAAAAAAAGAATCATAGATGCCTTTAAATCAGATCATTTAAAGGAAGGGCAAACAACTCTGTATATTTTAATTTATCCTGAAAGCAGAACTATATCACAATACAATGCTTGACAGTTATGGTAATCAACATTGGTAAATGGAAGCCTTGTCCTATTCAATTTGGTCTTCAAAATCCTGAAGGAGCAGTGTTAATTAGTCAAACTCAAAGAGGATCACTGCACCTCAGTGCAAAAGCTATGACTTGGCGCTCTTCGTCTTGAGTATCTATCTCTTCTTCTTGACCCTGAGGTTGGAGGATTGAGAAAACTTTGCTTTAGAGATGACTAAGACTAGGATTAACTACTTAGTTTATACCTCAGGGAGAACTCTGATCAGCATTATTTTTAAAAAAATTTTCCTTGACATCTAAGTGTTTTGGGGGTATAGACATAGCTAGATTAAATAAACGCCACCAAGAAAACCACAGAGTAGTGACATATCAAAATGTTAACTTGGGCCCACGCTTGTGATTATAGAAAGTCCTCTAGCTATATGTTTAAACTAGCAAAAGAAAACTCAAGACAAACAAGTTCTATAAAAAAGTAGAAAATACACTTGGCTGATTGTTTGTTAATAAGTTCACTGTACTTGGCCTAGTAGAAGTAAAACAGTTAAGTGACTATACTCAGCAATTTGTACCATTCACACCATTGGGTGAACAGACTCTGTGGTGAGAACAGAGGCAAATGAAAAAACACTTCGAATTAATTCTGCAAAGATTTTAAGATACAATGTTAAACACCCTATAAAAAGCAATCTGACATAAAAGAAAACTAATCAACACAAATGAAAAATAGTAAAAAAAAAAAAAAGAGAGAGACAGATACATTAGGACATTGGAATTACATATAGACAGATACACATAGGACATTCAGACACATGCTAAAACAACTATGGTTAGTGTATTCTAAGAGTTAAAAGACAGTGCTGAGAATGTTGGAAGAAAAATGAGAAGTATAAGTGTTGAAAGAAGAGATTTGAGAAAAAAGCCATACTAAAATTATAGAACTGAAAACGTCACCAAACAAAATAAAAAACTTAATAGAGACCTTTAACAGCAGATTAGCCACAGATGATGAAAACAGATGAACTGGAAGATATGTGAAAGGTAATTACATAGATTGGAGCAAAAAGATAAAAAAGAATGAAAACACAGGAAAAAGCAAAAGAAACGTATAGGATGCTGTAAATGGATCTATAATGAACGTAACTGGGATTCCAGGAGAAGGGAAAAAAGATGGGGAAAAAGCAAAATTTGAAGCAAGTATGGCTGAGAATTTTTCATTGCTGAGTAAAGACATCAGATTTAAGCCATATATTACCTTCAAACAGATGAATTCACACAAAAAACAATATCGGATCTGGGTCACGGCACCAAAAAAGAAGAAGGAGAAGGAGAAGGAGGAACAATAAAAAATAGAAAAAAGTGGAATAAAATATTTGAATGGCTGAGAGGAAAAACAACAAACCTCTAATCCTATACTTATTGAAAATGTCAGGCTTAAGAAAAAATACCTGAAATGTACAGTAGGAAACGAAGAAATAAATAATTAAAATCATAAATATGTGGGCAAATAGAATTGAATACTAACTGCATAAATCTGCTGTGTGCCACCATGCCTGGCTAACTTTTGTATTTTTTTTTTTTTAAGAGATGGGGTTTCACCATGTTGGCCAGGCTGGATCTCAAACTTCTGACCTCAAGTGATGCACCTGCCTCGGACTCCCAAAGTGCTGGGATTACAGGCATGGGCTTCTGCACCCAGCCCAAACAAGGGCTTTTTTTTTTTTTTTTTTTTTTTTGAGACTGAATCTATCTGTATTGCCCAGGCCAGAGTGCAGTGGCATGATCTCAGCTCACTGCAACCTCTGTCTCCCAGGTTCAAGCAATTCTCATGTATCAGCCTCTGAGCAGCTGGGATTACTGGTGCCCACCACCACACACCAGCTGATGGTGCACAGCTGTAGTCCCAGCTACTCAGGAGGTTGAGGTGGGAGGATCACTTGAACCCAGGAGGCAGAGGCTGCAGTGAGCTGAGATTGCGCCACTGCACTACAGCACGGGTGATAAAATAAAAATAAATACATTAATATAATAGCATATAAACTATGAGGAGGGAGTCAACAGAGTAAAGGAATGCTTTATTGATTTTTATATTGATCAGGAAGAACATAAAAATGTCAGTCAATATTAGTCTTTGATGAGTGAAGGTTACATGTATAATTCCAAGAACAACTACTAAAAGATTAGTAAAAGAAATGTAAAAGATGTGAAAGAGCACATTCCAAATGAACAGAAAAAAAACTAAGAAAAAGTGTTATAAGAAAAACTGAATAAGAAAAAGCAAATGAATGACAACGGCAGTGACAAAGTCTTCAACACATAATAAGGAATAATGTATAATCATGCAAATGTGAAATACATTTAAAACATCTTTCTAAAATGCAAAATGTGAAAATGTGGCTACTTTTTAACTTAATAATAAGTATCACACATTAACTATGTACAAGACACTATGTAAATAACTTTACTTTCTTTCTTTCTTTTTTTTTGAGACGGAGTTTTACTCTTGTTGATCAGGCTGGAGTGCAACGGCACGATCTCAGCTCACTGCAACTTCCGCCTCCCAGGTTCAAGTGATTCTTCTGCCTCACCTCCCAAGTAACTGGGATTACAGGCATGACCCACCACCCAGCTAATTTTGTATTTTTAGTTGAAACGGGGTTTCTCCATGTTGGTCAGGCTGGTGTCAAACTCTGACCTCAGATGATCTGCCTGCCTCTGCCTCCCAAAGTGCTGAGATTACAGGCGTGAGCCACTGCACCTCGCCCAATAATTTTACTTTTATACCCAACTCACAATTCTAAGAGACAGCACTCTTTCTTTTGTTTTTGTCTTTTGTTTGTTTTGAGTTGGAGTCTCACTAGAGTCTCATTCTGTCAGCTGGAGTGCAATGATATGATTTTGGCTCACTGTAACCTCTGTCTCCCAGGTCCAATCAATTCTCCTGCTTCAGCCTCTTGAGTAGCTGGGATTTCAGGCAAGTGCCACCACACCTGGCTATTTTTTGTATTTTTAGTGGAGATGGGGTTTTGCCGTGTTGGTCAGGCTGGTCTCAAACTCCTGACCTCAAGTGATCCGACCACCCTAGGCCTCCCAAAGTGCTGGGATTACAGGCGTAAGCCACCACTTCCAGTCCAGAGCACTCTTTCTATTCTCATTTATGGATATAAAAAAACAGGAGTCAGAGAGGAAAAATGACTCATCCCCAATGTCACACAATCCGTGAGTGAGCTAATAGCCCAAATTGAGGCCTGGCTTCAAAACCAATGTTCTTAACCAGAGGGTTACACTGACTGACAGTGACTGCTCCTTGTCTGGACAACTTCAAACATGTCAGATGCCTCCCTGGTAAGAAAACCAAAAGAACATCTGTGTTGATGGCACTAGATGGCCTCTCAGCTCCTTTTCACTCTCAAATCCTCCTTATTCTTCTCCTTTTGTCCTAGCTCACTCCTTCTCTTCTTTTATGTCTTTCTCTCTTTCTCAAATATGGTTAGCAAATCAGGTTCTTAGCTGCTTGACAGGTTTTCATAGATGAGGTGAAAACCTCCCTCTGAGAAAGAGGATGAAGCATTGTCTCTAAACACTTACAAGTTAGAAGAGAATGTTGATCCATCCTCCCAGAGCCACGGTCCCTCAGTCTGGGTCCTAGAAAGGCCTATCCAAAATGAATTATCAGGTTGGGAAGACACTTGCTTTAATATAAATCCCTGTAACGAAACGAACACAAATAGACAACAGAGAGAGAGAGATACTATTAGCATGAACACGGAGAAAAAGACAACTGATTGAATCACTTTGGTGAAGGATGCATGCCTAACCTGACATCAACCTCGAGAGAAATGTTAATTTTTGAATGTCATGGAATGTCTCAAAAGGCCTATTTTATTTATTTAAAGTAATTATCATTTAATTTTCCAAGAGAATAGATTTATAATGTCAAGATTGTACTGCCTCCATTCAATTGACAAAATCCCAGATGACAGGCCCCCTAGGCAGTTTTCATGGATGATTGGCCACTATCTTCTCCTCCAATTGAAGAAATAAATGGATGCTACTCTCGTTAAGAAATAATTCTCACAGTTAGGTAACAACTTAAAAATAATTTAGTCCAACGGCATATTTTATGAATAAGTAATGTGAGGGTCAATGAAGAGACCTGAACTGTTGACAAATACAGAACAATTTACTTTCAATTATAGGCTGGCCTAAAAGTCAGATAGGCTTGTAATCCAATACTTTTTCTTCACCATTTATCTAGTTCCATTAACTTTAACACAAATTATTACTACTGGGTAAGACATTACAGAAACAAAAAAAAAAATGAGAATAGTCAAAGTAGATGTAAAAGTTACCAACTGGTTTAGATTTATAATTAGAATATTTCCTATTAACCCATTCTCATACCTCATCTAAGCTCTACCCTTCATTCATGATGGTTTATAAGTGCCACTTTTTATGAAAACTTCTTATGAACACAGCGATCTCTTTCAACTTCTATGATAGCTATTGCCAATGCGAGATATTTAACTTTTAATAACTCCTAAGTTGCTTCTTTGTACTTAAAAAAGTATATGTGTCCTGTGATAGCAGGGCTATTTTTTAACCCTCTTTGCCTTTCAAGTATCTTGCAAAGAGCAAATAATTTATAAACATATATTATCATTGTTGCCATTTTTCCTGATAATTATGACAAGAAGGACAATGTTCTACTATACTCCACCAAATTTAAAAATTGAAATACAAACTCACAAAAACAGGTAGTGGCCTGATTATTGCAGTCATGCATACATGGAGTGTGTTTCAAAGGATTTGTTTTAAAGTGAGACACAGTTTTTTTTAATTAGTTAAAAATAAAAGCCTATACTATGCACTTTATATGCTTAAGGCATGCTATGATTATAATTACAGTAAAAATGACTTTTGGTCGAGTGTAACCTGTAATCCCAACACTTTGGGAGATTGAGGTGGGCAGATCACTTGTGCCTAGGAGTGTGAGACCAGCCCAAACAATATGGAGAAACCCCATCTCTACAAAACAATACAAAAAAAAAAAAAATAGATGGGTATGGTGATGCACCCTGTAGTCCTAGCTACTAAGGAGGCTGAGGTGGAAGGATGACTTGAGGCTGGGGAGGTCAAGGCTTCAGTAAGTCGTAAACTGCACCACTGCACCACTCCAGCTTGGGCAATAGAGCGAGACTCTACCTCAAAAAGAAAAAAAAAAAAGAAGAGGAAGACTTCATTTTAGGGAAAATTGTCATTACCTGGAATCTCCCTCTGTTTTCCTTTTGGATACAGATCACAGATAATTATAACAGAAATCTATACTTACCAATTCTTTTGAACTGTCTATCTTCAGGAGGTTAGAGTCCAGTTGAGAGCACTGTCTTTTACTTCCATCCCAAGAATTTAGTGACGTGCTGAATAGATAACAGCTCTTCTCATATGTAATCCAGTTAGGAGGACAAGGGCTGGAAAGATCTCCTGGAAATAAAAGATTAGTACCATGAGGTTCATAGCATACCAATTCACTCTTTTAGTGTGAACACCATTCATCTTAAGGACACTTACAAAATAACCAATAAGTTGCCATTATTATATTTCATTTTCAATTCAAACTATAGGGATATGATTTTACCGATGAGAATACATTCAAATCTTCCTATTCATTTAAAATTTAAAAACGAATTAACTATGAATAGTATTTTAGGCAGCCAACCATCCTTTTTTCTTGAGTTTGATTTCTTCAGATTCAGCTCAAAACTACCTTTCTCCTTAATTACTACTTAAAATAAGTCCACTCACAATCAATCACTGAGGTACACGGCAATTTCATCTTGCTACTTAATTTATTTTATGATGTAAGATCTACTTCAGAATGTGACGTTCCAAATGAGAACAGTATAGGTCAATTATTCGTATTACACAGTATCTCTGTTATTTATTATTAACTACTTAACAAAAATGTTGAGGAGGTACGGGTCCAGACATGAAAAATTAAAATGAAAATATTAAGTGACAGTCAATTATGACGCAATTAGAAGTAAAGGTCAAGTGTATATAGAATTGTAATTAAGTAAATGAAATTGTATGATTAAACAAATTCGATGAGTTTTTAGGAACATGTGTATTAGGTCTACCTCTTTTGTGTATTTTTAATTTAGCTTCTTTATTCTTGGCAACATTTTCCCTTATTTTTCTCCCAGTCATTCTTCCTTGCTAATGTCATATTTTGTATTCTAACTGTATCGCTTTAAAAATGTCAATTCTGTAAGGAGAGAGAACACTTTTCTTTGTATCAAATTATATGATCTCCTGTAGATCTAAGCACATAGCCAGTGATAAATCAGTTACTGATTTTAAAAATTATTAAAGTCCAATTTAGAACTGTTCAGTAAAGTGCATGGGGTACTTACAATTTCACCTTATTGTATATATGACAGGGATACATTACACTAAGATTATACTGATATGTGTGCTTGCCTTTAATGTACAATCATTGGATCAAAGCGTATTTTCTTTATATCCCTGCCCCAGGCCTCAGCACCAAGAATTAACCCTCTTGAATCAAGATTCGATCCTTTATGCCCTTGCCTGTGGTTTTGACAGCTTTGGTAGGAGTCACACTCTCTTCTAAAGATGATTGTGTGGGTTGACTGTGGTTCTCTTTATTTCTTGATGGAAAGTTGCCATTCTTCAATGGGTTGCTTCCTGAATTGGATCTCCAAAAAGCTTCATATACCAACAACAATAATAGTGACAAAAAAATGTCATTCTGCTATGTTTGAAAATTAAAATCCCAAACCCGTATGATATTGGAATAAAAGGATACATTATTGATTAATGATAAATCGATGATATATTGCTGTGGAGAGGTAAAGACGATTGATTGATAGAATAGACAAAAAAATAAATAACATTCATAAAGAAGGTATAGTGAAAAAAAGAAAAGGGAGGTAGAGAAGAAGAAATAGAATGAGGGAGGCAGCAAGAGGCAAATGTCATACAGTCAATTGGAGCCATGACAGACTGGAAATAGCAACGTCTTTCACCTTTCTTCTATTATTTAAAAATGAGAGCTCCTTGAGAAACTGCCCAGTACCTATAACATAGAATGCCAATAAACATTCGACTAACTAAGGAATGTCATGAAGATTCTCTGAAGGCGCTTGATAACATATTGCATGTGATATAATATCTGAAAAAAGATATTCATCCTAGCCAGGTGTGGTGACCCATGGCCTGTAATCCTAGCACTTTGGGAGGCCAAGGTGGATGGATCACCTGAGGTCAGGAGTTTGAGACCGGCCTGACCAATACAGGTGAAACCCTGTCTCTACCAAAAATACAAAATTAGCCAATTGTGGTGGCGGGCGCCTGTAGTCCCAGCTGATACTGAGACAGGAGATCGCTTGAACCCAGGAAGCAGAGGCTGCAATGAGCGAGATGGGGCTACTGTACTCCAGCCTGGGCATCAAGAGAGAGACTTGATCTCAAAAAAAAAAGAAAAGAAAAAAAGATAGTCATCCATTACAAAGGCACTTAGGACCAAGTGCCTCAGGCATTTCTGTTATATTCAAAGGTGCTTATATTAAAGATCAGAAATAATTTCCTTAAATAATGACCCTGCTAGAAATAGCTTAACGTCCCTTTAGTGAATTTATTTCATTAGGAAGACAGCATCATATTGTACTTCCTTCCATTAATTTATCTTCTTAATTCCGCAGCTACGAGTTTTTTGGACAGATCACCTAAATTTCTAATCATGGTCTCACCACTAACCAGCTTATAACCCTGGAAAGGTAAAATAGCCTCTCAGTTTCTCACACCTAAGGGAATGGGCATTCATAGCACCAACTCAATACAGATAAAACCAGATTATGTATAAATTAAAGTAGATTATGCCTGTCAAGCCCTTAAAAGAGTGCCTGGCACATAATAATTGCTTACTGAATTGTCTGTTGTTGCTGTTAATCTCCCCCACCAAATACTCACCCGTGGTACCCAGGACCACAGCTGTCACCAGTATTACCAAGCAGAGAATTCCCAAAATCACAGCAATGAGACGCCAAGGAGGAGATGCAGCACAAGATCCTGAGGAGCCAGAGAGGGCAGAAGTGGAATAAAGAAGGAGAACAATGGATGGTGGGGCACTTTAATTCTACAGTGCCTCAAAAATCTGGCCAGGCACAGTGGCTCACACCTGCAATCCCAGAAGGGATACTGAGGTAGGAGGATTGCTTGAGGCCAGAAGCTCAAGACCAGCCTGGGCAACACAGGGAGACCCTGTCCCTACCTAATTAATTAATTAATTAATTAGCTGGGCATGGTGGTGAGCTACTGTAGTCCCCGTTACTCTGGAGGCTGTGGCAGAAGGATCACTTGAGCCCAGGAATTCCAGAGCAGCCTGGGCAACAGAGGGATATGCTGACAAAACAAAAAACAAAGCAAAACAAACAACAACAACAACAACAACAAAAGTGAATTATTAATCACTGCCTAGATTACCTAGTCATCTAGGATTAGCCGTGATTTTCTCCACCTGTAAGGATACCTCTTCTTCAACTGCTAGAATTGTCATTTCAGCTCACTGCCTTGATATCTGTATGCTCCTAATTTCGGCTCCACATTGATACCTACGGGTCTTGACGTTAGATTCCTGAAATCCTGCTGCTTCTTAGAGGAAATAGCTTGATGCTGGGGAGATAGCACTGATTACTGAGGGTAATTTTCCCTTTTTGTATGTTTGTTGCATGACCCAGGGCAAGGTACTACCTTCGTTGTTTTTCATTCCTCTTTGTGAAATTGGAGTAATATCTCAAAGGATTATTGTGGGAATTAAAAAAGCTAACACATATAAAAGCGCCTTGTTTAGAGACTGCTAGGACATTATAGGCGTGTTGTTACAGAATATTGTCAGCCTACACATTTGCATCAACACTCACATGGCTCCCTACCCCTTGCCTCACGTGATTTTTCTATCCCTCCTCAATAGGTTTCCCAAGAAAAGAATTACATCAGTGCTGGGAGGAAAATAATTGCACAATGTGAATAACAAGAAAGCAGAAGAAAGCAAGCTCTGGTGTCAAAACTGACAAATGAGCTCCCTTCTAAAGATAATAGGGAATTACGTTTGCATTAACATTGCCATAACCAGAATGTATTTCTACTTTCCACTGAGACTAAGCTGTAAGGACATTTCATAGAATTGTCACATAGGAGAATCATAAGAGTAGACTAAATCACTCATTCTATGAATACAGAGATCCTCCAATGCCCTTCTTTCTATTTCATTTCATTTACATTTTGTTTAAGATTCATGTCCTGCTGATGGGAGTTTTTGCTTGTTTTTGTATTTTGAGCAAATACTCCTGGAGATGGGAGGTTTTTATCTCCCATATATTAATCTATTTTCCTTCACTGGTATATCAATAACCCTTTTTTCTTTAAAAATCATCCAAATTAATCACTTACCACAATAAAAAATGTTATTTATATTTACTTCCCTAAGTTTCCTGGCCTCCATTCTATAATCTATCCTTTCTATCAAATCGCTCATGTAGAAGTCCTTCATCTTTGTGTATTATCCCACTTATTACCAGTTTCTCACTGATGAAGTGTCTATATCTATAGAAAAGAGAAACTGCATTTTCTGCCATCAGACATAATTAATTTAAATATTAATAATTGGTCACAGAATAATTTTCATGAAAAAAGGTTTAGGGCGCATTCAAATTGTCTTCAGTGACATTTGAAGCCCTTTAAAAATATATCCATAAAGTTGTACCAATCACGAGCCTCTCAAATTTTCTCCTTTTATACCTTTTTGAATGGGAGAGCTAAAGCCATACGTTAGGAAAAAAAAAAATATATATATATATATATATATACACACACACATATATATGTATATACCTTTCTCTGAAACAACGGATATCCTGGTATTGTTTCGAGAGTTGAAGCGTAATTGAGTATATCCGTCTTCATCCAAATTTTCTAAATCAGGATATTCCATTGTTCTTGAGAGCCCCTGAATAGCCACAGCATTTGGGAGCTCTTTTCTTTCTGCTCCTGACACGATTGCCTGTGGACGAAAGAGAATCTCTGAGTCAAACCATGTGGGATAGTCACTTACTGGAGTTTGACAAATTAAGCTTAAGTCGTTCAACCAGATATTCAAAAGCAGGAAGTGAAACAATGCTGTGGTAATTTTCCATTGGTACCTTTAGGTCCTGTTTCTGAGACTGCTGACTCAGGAAAACTAAAAGGCAGCATAGTAGATAAGTCTCTGTTTCAAAACAAATGTAAGATAAACGCATAAATTAATGTGTGATGCTGCCTTCATTACTCTCATAACTGAATCTGACATCAGTAATTAATTTAACCTATGCAAACTGCTACTGTTTTGGTACTCTGCATTTACCCCAACTTTGTTGTAACTTTGTTCATGTATTTATTCATGTATTTTTTAAATTATGTAAACAGATACTGAATGCCCACCTTTTCAATGGACAGGAGCTTAGAATACAAAGAAAAATGATACCTATAAAGAAACTCATTGCCTAATAGAGGAAATATGTAGATAGCTAAATGAGGGCTGGCATGAGAGGGTGCATTGTTCTAACAACAGACAGAGAAAACAAACCTCTGGGAATTATCAGATATTAATAATACAAAACAACATTTATTTATTGAACAATTGCTATGAGGTAGGTACCACATGTTGCACGTTTTGTTCAATCTCACTTTTTCAAGTCTATATAGTAGGGATTATTATTTCTGTTTTCAGATGCAAAAATGAGACAGAAAATTTAGTCTCCTTCTCAGGTTTAAGAAGGTAATTTAAAAAATTTAGAGCAAGGAATCAAACTAAAGCTGACTCTTGCTGCAAAACTCACAGTCTTTTCGTTACGCTACATGCGTCTTTCATCATCCCATACACTCATATTGCAAGGAACAGCTTATGGAAGGTGTTGGGACTGAAATATTATGCTCATATGCTAAACGTTTGATTTTTTTTTCCCTCTTCCCATTTCCATAGTAATGATCAAGTCAAGGAAATATAGAAAACACCTAACATTGCTGGAAACTGCAGTGCCCAACTCATTTACCAGACTCTGAAGCCCATAGAGTGCAGAAGACATCTGAATGTTGTCAAAGATCAACAAACCTGAATACTAGTTAAGGTGGTGAGGACAGGTTTTATTCAGCAATACTCTTGCAAAAGGAAAGAGTGCAGCGTGAACTGAACTCAACTTCCCCAAAAGTAAAGCTGATAACATTTTAAAGTATGGCGTGTGCTAAGGAAAATATATTGAGTGGTGTTAAGGAGGTTAATGTGACTAGACCATCTGGATTTGTTAATTGGCCCTTATCCAGAGGAGGGAGAAACTTCGCCTATCTATGTGACAGATAGGCGTGGTGCAGGTTGAAGTGAAGCACCCAGGTAAGTTGGTCTTTATCCTCCAACTAAAAGAAAGAGCAAGATTTCGCTCCCTGAATGTCTGCATGTCAAAGAAACAGCTCCCAGGTCCTTGAAGAAACAGTTCTGTGTGGTAGATTTGCTTCTCAAAGGGCAGAGAAAGAATTTAACTGTAAGATTTCTAAAGTAACTGCTCTAACAGGAATTTGGGAGCCTATCTGTTACCAAGTTTTGATTGGCACAAAAAGTAAATCCTCCTAGCAGCATTGGGCTTCCTCAGGCTGGCATTTTAAGTAGGGCTGTGTCATCCTATGGACCTTGCCTTAAGGTACTAGAAGGCACGCTAGAGCTTGCTGAGTCTCTAGTGCAGAGATTTGGGCGGAGTTGTTATGTGATGAGGGTTCTGCAGTTCTCACCATCTAACTACCTATCAAAATGGAAGGTACTCAAGGAGTGTACCTAACTGCGCTTCCACACCTTACTTAAGCTTCCACAAAAGTTTTACTAAGTTTTTGTAGACATGTTGCAAAGTGGTAATGTGGATCTTAATCGCAGCATTCATCAGTCTTTCGGTTCTATATGCAATGCTTGGGAAGCAGCGTGTGAGGTTGAGGACATGCTACCCCAAAATATGGATTCTTGGCCTTTGAGAAAACAGCAGGATCAGGAAGTTCACTCTCACACCTTTCCCCATCTTTCTGCCTTGAAGCAGGTCATAAGACCCTCATTCTAGAAGTATCCTTTCCCAGAGGAAAGAAACATCCTTATCTTTGAAGACACAGAGATGCCAAGAAGAATCTGAACAAATTAGTCTTGCTAAGTTCCCTTCAGCTTATTACCATTAGATTATACACCCCTTGTCCAATGTAGGGGAGAAAAAGTAATATCTTATCTTTGCCCATCACAAAGTTCATGACTGAGACCCCTATAACAAAAGACAGACTAACAAGACAAAAGCATATAAATGGTATATGACAAGATAGGCTTCTAAAATAAAGACCCAGGGAAAACTAAATATTTTTCTTATTTTCTTTTTTTTTTTTCCAACAGGGTTTCACCATATTAGTCAGGCTGGTCTCAAACTCCTAACCTCAGGTGATCTGCCCGCCTCAGCCTCCCAAAGTGCTGGGATTATAGGCGTGAGCCACTGTACCTGGCAAAAACTAAATATTTTTATGGACAGTCATGCAGAAGTGTGATTGGAGAATAAAAGGGTGTAATCTAATAGTAATAAGCTGAGTGGAACTTAACAAGGCCTGTTTGTTCAGGTAACTCCTATTAAATAAATCTGGATGCTATTCTCTTGTTAACCTGTGTTTTATTATAGGTGCCATGAACCTAGCAATGAGTGAGGAAAAGGAATCTTTGCAGCCTTACAAAGGGATACCATGGAATTTCTCATAGAGTGAATAAATTGGATCCAGGAAGAAGGATCGGTCTCCTAAATAGAAATGAGAACAATAATGAGGGGAGTACATTGCAGTCAGTAATAAGAAGGTGTCTTTACTAGCAAATCAGAGCAGACCTCCTATGGGAGAGTCTTTCCCAAAATGACTTTGATTTCCTGTGACTGTCTCCCTGTATTTAATCACAATCCCATGAAAACAGTTAACTCTCTAAGTTGTCAAAGAAATTTTCAATAAACATAAAATTTAGTCTAATTCTCATTTTTCTCCTTTTTTGTCTTTTTGTTTAAAATAAAACAAACATTAATTACACAAATCATTGACAAACTAGAAAAACAATACACTTCATATTTCAAGACAATGGAAGAGATAGTCTGTGTACTCAGAGAAAAATATCCCTAATTAAATGTTAGTGCAAGAAAAAGGTTGAAGGCCAGGTGTGGTGGCTAAGGCCTATAAATTCCTGCACTTTGGGAGGCTGAGGTGGGCGGATCGCCTGAGGTCAAGAGTTTGACCGGCTAACTTTTGTATTTTTAGTAGAGATGGGGTTTCACCATGTTGGCCAGGCTGGTCTCAAACATCTGACCTCTGGTGATCCACATACCTAGACCTTATAATCCCAGCTACTCGGGAGGCTGAGGTGAGAGAATTGCTTGAACCGGAAAGGTGGAGGCTGCAGTGAGCTGAGATGGCGCCACTGCACTCCAGCCTGGGCAACAGAGCCCAGAGACCCTATCTCAAATCAATCAATCAATCAATCAATAAGTTTAAAAAGGAAACAGCCCAACCACATGAATTAAATTACATAAGAAGGAAAAAACTTCAAGTCACTGGTGGAGCTTCTAATTTCAGAGTTTACGGTCTACCCAATAAATGCAACATCTGACACTGATTGACTGTGTGACTTTAGATATGTTGTTTCTTTTTCTATGCTTGCTTCTTCACCCATAAAATCATAATAGGTCTTAAATCTCTGTCGGGATCCTTGTACGGTAAATAAGTACAAGAAAACTGATAAAAAAAGAAAAAAAAAAAAAGCATTCTCTGTGGTATTTGATCTGAGCTAGGCTGGCACGAGTTAACCAAAATGATGAGCAGAATCAGCAGGCATGAATGAGGTGATGGCGCCATCTGCTGCTTTGTTTTAGGAATTTCAAAGTAAATTAGAGGAAGTTAATTTATTTTATTTATTTATTTATTTTCGAGACGGAGTCTTGCTCTGTTGCCAGGCTGGAGTGCAGTGGCGCAATCTCAGCTCACTGCAACCTCCGCCTCCTGGATTCAAGTGATTCTTCCGCCTCAGCCTCCCGAGTAGCTGGGACCACAGGCCCGTGCCACCACGGCCGGCTAATTTTTGTATTTTTAGTAGAGACGGGGTTTCACCATGTTGGCCAGGATGGTCTCGATCTCTTGACCTCGTGATCCGCCCGCCTCGGCCTCCCAAAGTGCTGGGATTACAGGCGTGAGCCACCGCACACTAAAGAATTTCTGCAGGCTAGACCTGACTCGTAATAAAAATGGCACATTCATTCTGCTAAAAGGCATCTATGGTTCTTCATTCGTAAGGAATTATCATCGTTAGGAGTTAGCTTCTATTAAGATCAGCTGTTAGAGTTCAATAATTGCTATCTACATTTATTTTTAATTTTAAATTTCTGCCACCATCAGTTGCCAGATAGAAGGAAACATATCTTGCTCGGTACCAATTCCCAGTGCCTAGAGTGATGCATTAACTACATTAAATGGATGAATAAGATCACATATCCAGCTGTTTTTAATTTGTTTATTTGCTTTCTCCATACCACACTGAAGACACCACAAGAACAGGCTGCATGTATATTCATTACTGTCAGCCCTATTAGTACTAAAGAAAGAAGGTATTCACTAGAGCGTTGATAAATGAATGAATACATTAATGAATAAACCAAAAAATGAGAAAAAACTTTCTAATCCATATGTCTTTGTCAAAGTAAATCAGAATAAAGGGGAAATCAAAATATCTGAAATTGTTATTTTTATATCTAAGTCACTGAAGTATGCATTCAGCCTTTTAAAGATCGCATAGTTGCCCAGGTGCAGTGCCTCACACCTGTAATCCCAGCATTTTGGGAGGCCCATGTGGTTTGACTGCTTGAGGCCAGGAGTTCGAGACCAGCCTGGCCAACATGGTGAATCCCCATCGCTACTAAAAATACAAAAATTAGCCGGCGTGATGGTACACACCTGTAGTCCCAGCTACTTGGGAAGCTGAAGCACAAGAATTGCTGGAACCCAGGAGGCAGAAGTTGCAGTGAGCCAAGATCGTGCCACTGCACTCCAGCCCAGGCAACAGAGCAAGACCTTGACTGAAAAAAAAATTTTTCCTAGTAGATATCCTAATCATTTTCAAAATATAACAAAATAATAAGATAGGCTAAGTAATTATTTTAATTTGTAAAGGGTTTCGCATTTGTTGTAAATAAATAAGACAAGGTTGTGTAAGCTTAGCAAAGGGAGACAACTTGATGTTTATGAATATATTGAGATAGATTTCTGTTGTCAGTATTATAGGATGCTTTATTGAATTTGAATTATTTATAATATTACTATTGGAGTGCATGTTATCTGAGAGTTGAGATACAAATTATCTATCAGCTGCGCCGTTAAAGGAGTAAAAGAACTAGAGAGGATCTGAGACATGTGATTGTTCACTGGAGGATAACATGGACCACTAAGTTGACCTGTGTTGTCACTGAAGGTCAGTTTAATAATTATTAAAGCCCTCAGATTTCCTTATGGTCCACATCCAGGTCAGATGGATGATACTTCTACTTAACCCTGTGTTTCCCAACTATGTCAATGCTTAGTACTCCTCACTTCTTTTATGTATATATGAATAACAATTAAAATATATGCATATATAAAGAATAATAATTAAAAGCGTGTGCATATATTTTCAATTCACTTTCAGGAAACTAGTATTCCATCAGTTTTATGGTGCATGGCACCTTTTTACAGGTGTTATCCATCATGGGATGAGGAAGATCACGGAAGGGTGGAGATTAAGAGGATCTGGGAGATAAACACAGATACAAAGGAAGTACATTTGAAGATATTAAAATATAAGAACTGAATGTCTTAAATTTGCTCATTTTACTTGTTACATTTAAAAAACTTGAACATGCTGGGCCCAGTGGCTCACACCTGTAATCCTAGCACTTTGGGAGGCTGAGGAAGCAGGTGGATCACCTGAGGTCAGGAGTTCAAGACAGCCTGACCAACGTGGCGAAACCTTGTCTCTACTAAAATACAAAAATTAACGGGGCATGATGGTGGGTGCCTATAATCCCAGCTACTCAGGAGGCTGAGATGGGAGAATCGCTTGAACCCGGGAGACCACAGTTGCAATGAGCCGAGATAGCCTCACTCCTTTCCAGTCTGAGTGAGACTCTGTCCCCCCCCCAAAAAAAAACTTGAACAATAAATTCAGGAAAGTATACACATTCTGTCAAGCCAGCATAGCCTAAAGTTTACTGTATGAAATACTCTAAGGTAATCCAATATTTGAAATTATATTCACTTATATATCATCTATTCCTAGATCAACTCAAATTTTCTTTCAGAGCCCTAACAAACTCCAGAAATATCTCCACAATGAAAAAAAAAAAAAAAAAACTGAAGAAATTGCTGAACGCTACTTTTTATGGTTAGTAAATGAAGGGCCAAGTCAGGGTATGTTCCACAGCATGCTATTTTAATAACAACAGCAACGAATCCTAAGCAACGTTTAAATGCAATTAAACATCATTAATAGGTCCTTTAGATTATTTGAACAATATGCTCTAAGAACCTAAGAATCTACAATCAAAACCAGAAATATTTATGGGGACTTAAGAAGATTTTAAAAAATTAAACAGAGACTGGGCACTGTGGCTCACACCTGTAATCCCAGCACTTTGGGGGAGTTCGAGGATGGCAGAACACCTAGGGTCAGGAGTTCAAGAACAGCCTGACCAACATGGAGAAACCCCATCTCTACTAAAAATAAAAAATTAGCCAGGCATGGTGGCACATCCCTGTAATCCCAACTACTCAGGAGGCTGAGGCAGGAGAATCACTTGAACCCAGGAAGCAGAGGTTGCAGTGAGCCAAGATTGCACCATTGCACTCCAGCCTGGACAACAAGAGTGAAACTCTATCTCAAAAAAAAAAAAAAAAAAAAAATTAAACAAATCTATGAACAGCTAACATTTCTTGAACTCTTACCAAATTCCAGGCACACTGTGAAGGACTTTTCAAACATTATTCCATTAAATCCTCAAATGTCTCTGAGGTAGCTATTAGTGGTATTTGTCTTTCAATTGAGAACTTCATGGCATTCAGAGGACACATAACTTGCCTTAGATACAGAAATGTTCAGTAATTAACTGGAATTTGAACTAGTTCAACTTCAGAGTCCTTGTGCTAAACTACCATGCATATTTCTCATTAAAGAAATGCATGCGGGGCCGGGCGCGGTGGCTCAAGCCTGTAATCCCAGCACTGTGGGAGGCCGAGGCGGGTGGATCACAAGGTCAAGAGATCGAGACCATCCTGGTCAACACGGTGAAACCCCGTCTCTACTAAAAATACAAAAAATTAGCTGGGCATGGTGACGCGTGCCTGTAATCCCAGCTACTCAGGAGGCTGAGGCAGGAGAATTGCCTGAACCCAGGAGGCGGAGGTTGCGGTGAGCCGAGATCGCGCCATTGCACTCCAGCCTGGGTAACAAGAGCAAAACTCCGTCTCAAAAAAAAAAAAAAAAAGAAATGCATGCATGAACAATAGTTTATTTATATCAGGAGTCAGTAAATATCTTCTGAAAAGGGAGAGAGGGTAAATATTTTAGATTTTTCAGTCCACTTTTAGTCTTTGCTGCGTATATTTTTAATAACCCTTTTAAAATATAAAAACTGGTCTTAGATCCCAGCATGCACATAACAGGCTTCGGGCCAAGAGCTGAAGTTGTAGCCCTGATTTAAATGATAGAGTTGGGATCAAGAGGCAGTAAGTGAACTAAGAGAAAGAGTTATCCCCAGGAGAGATCAGATCATGGCAATTGCCTCTGAATCATGCACCAGTATCTATAAAGAACGAAGACAGAAATAGTAAGGGCAAATGGACAATGACTCAGGCACTGTCAGCTTGGCTAAAGAAGGTAGTTCTCTCATCAACTTTGAAATAGAAACTACCAGACACAAAGTTAAGAAATCCATCTTTCAGTCTTGGACTACAATTTTTTTCCCCAAGGATACTCTCAGTTCAACACATCTTTGTTCAATGATATCAGTAGCTCTAACAGAAAGAGAAGCTAAAGTACGTAATTACAAAATACTTATCTTGGACTTTTTCTTATAGCCACAATAGAGTAACAAGGACTCAATTCACCTTCCAAATTGAAACAAACAAATGGATACACGTATATAAACAATAGTTTTCAAAACACTGGCTATCAAGTAATCAAAGAGAATGATTCCTAAAAGATGGAAAACGAGCAAGGTGAGCTCTATAGTTGCCTCAGCTTACCATGTTTAGAAAGTTTCCAGGCCCCACACAGGGAAGGGGAACTGAGGACTAGGCTGGTACATTTCATGGATTAAAGGAACATAGCTGAAAGCCAGAGAAGAAGAAGGTAGGCAGAGTTCACAACACAGTTCAAAAGAGGAGTAGACTGCATTAAGAAAGAACCTCAGAGCTCTGCAGAGGATCTTGCTTGAGGACTCAGCAGAGTTCAGATCAAAGCACAAGTGTGAGGAAGCTACCAGAGGGGCCAAGGAAAGAAACATCCAAACCGATTAGAGGAAACACTTCCCAGTGCACACACACAGCAAGGAACTGCACTTTCCTAACATCAAGACTGGAGAAGATCATAGTTCAGTAGGGCTTTGAGTAGGATACTCAGAAAATCTTACCTTCATAGTGGAAAATAAGCCCAAGAATGAGAAATTCTTTAATATTGCCTATCATAAAAGCAATTAACAGAAGCATAACACTGTTTCTATGAAACTTAAACATGTGTCATAATAAAACTCAGGAATGGCCGGGCATGGTGGCTCACACCTGTAATCCCAGCACTTTGGGAGGCCGAAGAGGGTGGATCATGAGGTCAAGAGATCGAGACCATCCTGGCCAACATGGTGAAACCCTGTCTCTACTAAAAAATACAAAAATTAGCTGGGCGTGGTGGCACATGCCTGTAATCCCAGCTACTCGGGAGGCTGAGGCAGGAGAATTGCTTGAACCTGGGAGGCGGAGGTTGCAGTGAGATGAGATCACGCTCCTGCACTCCAGCCTGGAGACAGAGCAAGACTCCGCCTCAAAAAAAAAAAAAGATAAAAAAGAAAACTCAGGAATATTTATAGGAGCACAAACCTATCTAGCATTGACCAAGATAAAATGAACAATGTCTGGCTATCAATCAAAGATCAGCAGGCACGCAAAGAGCTAGAAAAGTATGACCCATAATGGGGAGAATAATAATCAAAACCAACTCAGAGGTTAGAATTAGAAGATACAGACATTATGATAATTAATGTGTTCAAAACACATTTATATATTTTAAAAGTTACATAGAGATGTAGAAGACAAAAAACAAAGTACACTTCTAGAAATGTAAATTACAAAAGATAAAATTAAAAATACACTGCAAGGTATTAATGGCAGATTAGATACCAAGAAGGAAAGAGGAGTGAACCGGGAGATATAACAAGGGGCACTATTAAAAATGAAACCCTGAGAGAATATAATTTTCAAAGGAAAGGAAAGAAAGGGATGAAGAAAGGAAAGTAAAATAAAAGGAAAGCAAGTAAGAAAGAAGGAAAAGAGAAAGGGGAGAAAGAACAGAAAGGAATGGAAAGGAAAGAAGGCAGTTGGTGGGAAGGGGAAAGGAAGAGGGAAGGGAAGGGGAGGGGAGGGGCAGAGCAGGGCAGGACATTAGGTTGCTGGTGATAACTTCTAGCAACCAAATACATGTGTATTGAATCCCTTAGCAGTGTGTGGGAGTGGGGTAGAGATTGGAGCAGAAAAAATATTTGAAAAAATAATAGCCTAAAATTTTCAAAGCTAATGAAAAATACAAAACAATAGATCCGAAAGCTAAAGAACCTTGAAAACAAGACACAAACAAACAAAAAAACTTCACCAAGGCACATCGTAATAAATAATGCATAAAAGCTGTGACAAAACAAAAAGAAAACATCTAACAAAAGCACAGATAGTTATGTACAGAGGAAGGAAGAATGACAGAATATTTGTCATAAGAAATCATACAAGTAAGAAGACTTTGGAGCAACATTTTTTTTCCTTTTTTTGGGGTGAGGGGAGCAACATTTTTGAGGTATATAAAAAAAATCTGTCAGCCTAGCATTTTATACCCAGTGAAAATATCATTTAAAAATACAGATGAAATAATAATGTTTTCAGATATCTTAAATTGAAATTCATCACAAAAAGACATTCAGTAGAGAAAACATTTTTAAAATTCTTCAGGAAAAATGAAAATGTCAAATGATGATAAAGCAGGACTAGAAAAAGGAATGAGTATCTTTGGAAATAGTAACTACATGGGTAAACACGTGATTTTTTTCTTATTATGTAAATGTTTTTCTGCTTAAACAAAACTAATAACAATGAATTTTGGCATTTTTAACATACCTAAAAATAAAACAACATTAGCATAAAGACTGGAAGAAGAGAAATAGAAGTATACCGTTGTGAGATTCTTACTCTAAAGTTGTATGATACCACTTTAATATAGACTGCAGTAAGTTTGATATTTTATAAATCAAAGTTCAAGAGGAAGAACAGATCTTGCAGACAAGAAGTGTGGACTGTATTTTACATGTATTAAGAAGCTGTGGAAGGATTTTTTTTTTTTTTTTTTTTTTTTTTTTTTTAGACAGAGTTTTGCTCCTGTCACCCAGGCTGGAGTGCAATGAACACGATCTCAGCTCATTGCAATCTCCACCTCCTGGGTTCAAGCAATTCTCCTGCCTTAAGCCTCCTGAGTAGCTGGGATTACATGCAGGCACCACCACAACCAGCTAATTTTTGTATTTTTAGTAGAGACAGGGTTTCACCATGTTGGCCAGGCTGGTCTCAAACTTCTGACCTCAGGTGATCTGCCCGCCTTGGCCTCCCACGTGCTGTATATGTACCACATTTTCTTGATAAAATCCACTGTTGATGGACACCTAGGTTGATTCCATGTCTTTGCTATTGTGAATACTGCTGTGATGGGCATATGAGTGCATGTGCTTTTTGGTAGAATGGTTTATTTTATTTTATTTTATTTTATTTTTTATATATATCCAGTAATGAGATTGCCAGATTGAATCATAGTTCTAAGTTCTTTCAGACATCTCCAAACTACTTTTTATAGTGGCTGAACTAATTTGCATTCCCACCAACAGCATATAAGCATTCTCTTTTCTCTGCAGCCTTGCCACCATCTGTTGTTTTATGACCATTTAATAATAACCATTCCTCTTTTTTTTTTTTTTTTAAGACGGGTTTTCACCATGTTGGTCAGCCTGGTTTTGAACTCCTGACCTCGGGTAGTCTATCCGCCTTGGCCTCCAAAGTGCTTGGATTACAGGCATGAGCCATCATGCCCAGCCTTTTTCTTGAGATTCTCTTGCCTCAGCGTCCCAAGTACCTGGGACTACAGGTGTGCGCCACCAAGCCCAGCTAACTTTTGTATTTTTAGTAGAGACAGGGTTTCACTATGTTGGCCAGGATGGTCTCGATCTCCTGACCTCATGATCCACCCACCTTGGCCTCCCCAAGTGCTGAGATTACAAGCGTGAGCCACCATGCCTGGCCTAATAATTGTCATTCTGACTGGTGAGAGATGGTGTCTCATTGTGGTTTTAATTTGCATTTCTCTAATGATTAGTGATGATGACCATTTTTTCATGTTTGTAGGCCGCTTGTATGTCCTCTTTTGAGAAGTGTCTGTTCATGTCCTTTGCCTATTTTTAATGGGGTTGTTTCTTGTTTGCTGATTTGTTTACATTTTTTCTTTTCTTTCTTTCTTTTTTTTTTGAGACAGAGTTTCACTCTTGTTACCCAGGCTGGAGTGCAATGGCTCGATCTTGGCTCACTGCAACCTCCGCCTCCTGGGTTCAAGCAATTCTCCTGCCTCAGCCTCCCAAGTAGCTGGGACTACAGGCATGTGCCACCACACTTGGCTAATGTTTGTATTTTTAGTAGAGATGGGGTGAGATGGGGTTTTATCATGTTGGCCAGGTTGGTCTCAAACTCCAGACCTCAGGTGATCCACCCACCTTGGCCTCCCAAAATGCTGGGATTACAGGCATGAGCCACCACGTCCAGCCTAAATTTCTTATAGATTCTGGATTATTACACCTTTGTCAGATGCATACTTTACTAACATTTTCTCTTATTTTGTAGATTGTCTATTTTCTCTGTTGATAGTTTCTTTTGCTATGCAAACCTCTTTAGTTTAATTAGGTCCTACTTGTTGATTTTTGTTTCTGGTTGCAATTGCTTTTAAGAATTTAGCCATAAATTAGTTGCCGTAGCTGATGTTGAGTAGGGTATTTCCTCAGTTTATTTCTAGAGTTTTTATAGTTTGAGGTCTTACAGTTAAATCTTTAATCCATCTTAAATCAATTTTTATGTATGGTGAAAGGTAAGGTTTCACCAGTTTCAATCTTCTGTGTATGTCTAGCCAGTGTATTCCAGCACCATTTATTGAATAGGGAGTCCCTTCCTAAGGTTGTTTTTGTCAACTTTGACAAAGATCAGATAACTGTAGGTGTGCAACTTTATTTCTGCATTCTCTGTTCTTTTCCCTAGGTCTCTGTGTCTGCTTTTGTACCACTATCACGCTCTTTCGGTTACTGTAGCCTCATAGTATAATTTGAAGTTGGGTAACATGATGCCTCCTGCTTTGTTCTTTTTGCTTTGGGTTGCTTTGACTATTCAGGCTCTTTTTTTTTTTTTGGTTCTATATAAATCTTAGGATTGATTTTTCTAATTCCGTGAAAAATGATGCTTGTAATTTGATAGTAACAGCATTGAATCTGTTCATTGCTTTGGGCAGGATGCCATTTTAACAATGTTGGTTCTTCCAATCCATGGGCATGGCATGTTCTCCACTTACTTGTGGTGTCTATTTCTTTCGGCAGTGTTTTGTACTTCTCCTTGCAGAGATCTTTCTTCTCTTTGTTTAGTGGTACTCCCAAGTATTCCATTTTATTTGTGGTTATTATACGTGGGATTATGTTCTTAATTTAGCCGTCAGCTAGAATGTTACGGGTGTTTAGAAACGCTACTAATTTGTGGCCTGGCGCAGGGGCTCACGCCTGCAATTGCAGCACTTTGGGAGGCCAAGGCGGATGGATCACGAGGTCAGGAGTCTGAGATCATCCTGGCTAACGTGGTGAAACCCCGTCTCTACTAAAAATACAAAAAATTAGCCAGGCGTGGCAGCGCGAGCCTGTAGTCCCAGTTACTTGGGAGGCTGAGGCAGAAGAATCACTGGAACCCAGGAAATGGAGGTTGCAGTGAGCCAAGATCATGCCACTGCACTCCAGCCTGGGAGACAAAGTGAGACTCCATCTCAATAAATAAATAAATAAATAAATAAATAAATGCTACTAATTTGTGTACATTGATTTTGGATCCTGAAACTTTGCTAACATCATTTATCAGTTTTAGGAGCATGTTTGTGAAGTCTTTAGAGTTTTCTAGAATCATGTTGTCAGTGAAGGGAGATAGTCTGACTTATTTTCCTATTTGCATTTGTTTTATGTCTTCCTCTTGCCTGATTGTTCTGGCTAAGATTTTTGATACTATGTTGAATATGAGTGGTAAAACTGGGCATACTCTTCTTGTTCTGATTCTCAAGGGAAATTTGTACAGCTTTTTCCCATCAATACAATGTTGTCTGTGGGTTTGTCACAGATGACTCAGTATTTTGAGTTTATCTTTCTTTAATGCCTATTTTGTTAAGGCTTTCTTTTCTTTTCTTTTCTTTTCTTTTTTAAATAGAGATGGCGTTTCACCATGTTGGCCAGGCTGGCCTCCAATTCCTGACCTCGTGATCCACCTGCCTCAGCCTCCCAATGTGCTGGGATTACAGGTGTGAGCCACTGCGCACGGCTGAGGTTTTCCTTTTAACCATAAAAAGAGGCTGGAATTTATTAAAAGCTTTTTCCATGTCTATTGAGATGATCATATTATTTTTATTTTAAATTTTGTTTATGTGGTGAGTCAAATATTTGATTTGCATATGTTGAACCAACCTTGAATCCTAGATATAGCTTACTTCATTGTGGTTAACTTTTTTTTTAGTATTATTTATTTTTATTCTCTCTCTTTTTTTTTTTTTTGAGATGGAGTCTTGCTCTGTTGCCAGGCTGGAGTGCAGTGGTACAATCTCGGCCCACTGCAACCTCCGCCTCCTGGGTTCAAGCAATTCTCATGCCTCAGCCTCCTGAGTAGCTGGGATTACAGGTGTATGCCACCACGCCCAGCTAATTTTCGTATTTTTAGTAGAGATGGGGTTTCACCATGCTTGCCAGGATGGTCTCGGTCTCCTGACCTCATGATCCACCTGCCTCAGCCTCCCAAAGTACTAGAATTACAAGAGTGAGCCACTTTGTCTAGCCTATTTTTTATTATTTTTAGATACAGGTCTTGCTATTTTACCCAGGCTGGTCTTGAGCTCCTGAGTTCAACTGATCCTTCTGCTTCAGCCTCCCAAAGTGCTGGAATTATAGGCATGAGCCACTGCACTCAACTGATTGTGGTGAATTAACTTTTTGATGTGTTACTGGATTTGGTTATCTGGTGTTTGGTTGAGAATTTTTGCATGTATGTTTATTGAGGATGTTGGCCTGAAGTTTTCTTTTTTGTTGTGTCTGAAAGATACTGCCTTCATAGAATGAGTTAGAGGAGCCCCCCTCCTCAATTTTTTGTAATAATTTTGGTACAATTGGTACTAATTCTTCTTTGTCCATCTGCTATAATTCAGCTCTGAGTCCATCTGGTCCAGGATTTTTGTTGGTTGGTAGGTTTTTTTTAATTATTGTTTCAATTTTGGAACTTGTTATTAGTCTGTTCAGGTTTTTGCTTTCTTCTTGGTTCAATCTTGGGAAGTTGTATGTTTTCCGGAATTTATCCATTTCCTCTAGCTTTTTTAGCTTTTTTAATTTGCATGGAGAGTTTCATAATGGTCTCTTAAGATCCTTTATATTTCTGAGGAATTGGTTGTAATGTCATCTTTGTAATTTCTGATCGTGCTTATTTGGATCTTCTCTTTTCTTCATTAACCTACCTAGTGGCCTATCACTCATGATTATTCTTTCAGAGGACCAGCTCTTGGTTTTCTTGATCTTTTATATAGTGTTTTGCAACTCAATTGTATTCAGTTCCTCTTTGATTGTATTTTTATTTTTTATTTTATTTTATTTTTTTGAGACAGAGTCTCACTGTGTCACCCAGGCTGGAGTGCAGTGGCATGATCTCAGCTCACTGCAACCTCTACCTCCTGGGTTCAAGAGACTCTAGTGCCTCAGCCTCCCAAGTAGCTGAGATTATAGGCATGTACCACCACACCAGACTAATTTTTCTTTTTCTTTTTTGAAGAAGAATCAGTGGCACAATCTCAGCTCACTGCAACCTCTGCCTCCTGAGTTCAAGTGATTCTCCTGCCTCAGCCTCCTGAGTAGCTGGGATTACAGGCACACATCACCACATCCAGCTAATTTTTGTATGTTTTAGTAGAGATGGTGTTTCACCATGTTGGCCAGGCTGCTTGTGAACTCCTGATCTGAAGTGATCTGCCCACATCGGCCTCCCAAAGTGCTAAGATTGCAGGCATGAGCCAGTGTCCCTGCCCCAGGATTAGTATTGATATGTGACATTGATCCTGTCATCATGTTCTCAGCTGGTGACGTTTTAGTTCCTATTGCATAGTTGCTTTATATTGTTGGTGGGCTGTGTGATTAAGTGTATTTTTGTAATAGCAGATATCATTCTTTCATTTCCATCTTTAGCGCTCGTATAAAAACATCTTGTAAGCTTAGTCCAGTGGTAACAAATTCTCTTAGCATTTGCTTGTCTGAGAAGAATTTTATTTCCCCTTTGTTAGGGACAAGCTGCCCCAGAAAACCCCCTCAGCACAGCTGATTACTAAACCCCCACCCTGATTACTCTGCAGCTGCATTCCTAAACTCTTATCTAGGTGCCACAGGAAGGCTGCCAGACATGCTATGTTAAGCAAAGCCTGATTACAGCCATCTGGGCAGCACAGGAGAGGTCATGGGAAACAAACCTTTGTTACAGGTACTTGTAAATTCCTGTTTCACATATACCTGTAAAATCCTGGGTTTTTTAACTGCCGCCACAAAAGTCACAGGATGATGTAGCGTAAGTCTGTCACAAGCTGATAAACTACCTTCGTGCTTGTTACAGGCGATAAATTTTCTCAGTCTGGAGAACTCCCTTAAGCCCCTCTCACCTCAAATAAACCCCTCCTTTCATAAGCTCAGGGCTGCCTCCTCCAACTGTTATGAAGCAGCCCACCAGGTCTAGTAATAGGACTTGGAATGACCAGGGCTACAGGAACAGGGATAGCAAGGCTATCCACCGCCCTGTCCTACCATCACACCCTCTCGAAAGACCTTTCCGACAACCCGCAAGACAGCAGAATCCATTCTCACGCTTCAATCACAAATAGACTTTCTAGCAGCAGTTACACTCCAAAACCATCCAGGTTTAAACCTCCTCACTTCCAAGAAAGGAGGACTGTGTACCTTAGGGGAGGAATGCTGTTTCTATACTAACCAGTCAGGAGTAGTATGAAATGCTGCTCGACAGTTACATGAAAAAGCTTCTGACATTAGGCAATGTCTCTCAGATTCCTGAGCTAACCTTTGCAGTTGGGAACCATGGCTCCTCCCACTAGCTGGACTTCTTATTTCTATCCGTCTCCTTCTAGTATTTGGCCCCTGCCTCTTACAACTCCTCACCAAGTTTTTATAGGACCATATTAAAGCTTTTACCCATGGGACAACACAAAATATAATGCTGCTCCAAGAATATTGACAGTTCGAGAAACGACAATCCCTACAATCTAGTCTCTCCCCCTAAACATGGCCCCTATCCAGCAAGAAGCAGCCAGATGACAACAGCACCCCTCTTCAAAGGCTGGAATGTAGCCGGGCGCTGTGGCTCAAGCCTGTAATCCTAGCACTTTGGGAGGCCGAGGCAGGTGGATCACGAGGTCAAGAGATCGAGACCATTCTGGTCAATATGGTGAAACCCCGTCTCTACTAAAACTACAAAAAATTAGCTGGGCATGGTGGCACGTGCCTGTAATCCTGGCTACTCAGGAGGCTGAGGCAGGAGAATTGCCTGAACCTAGGAGGCGGAGGTTGCAGTGAGCCATTGCACTCCTGCCTGGGTAACAAGAGCGAAACTCTGTCTCGAAAAAAAAAAAAAGGCTGGAATGTTAGGGACAAGCTGCCCCAGAAAACCCCCTCAGCACAGCTGACCCCACCCCCGATTACTCTGCAGCCTCATTCCTAAACTCTTATCTAGGCACCACAGCAAGGCTGCCAGACATGCTAAGTTAAGCAAAGCCTGATTACAGCCATCTGGGCAATGCAGGAGAGGTCATGGGAAACAAACCTTTGTTATAGGTACTTGTAAATTGCTGTTTCACGCATACCTGTAAAATCTTGTGTTTTTTTTTTTGTTGTTGTTTTGCTTTGTTTTTGTTTTTTGAGACGGAGTTTTGCTCTTGTTACCCAGGCTGGAGTGCAATGGCACGATCGCGGCTCACCGCAACCTCCGCCTCCTGGGTTCAGGCAATTCTCCTGCCTCAGCCTCCTGAGTAGCTGGGATTACAGGCACGCGCCACCATGCCCAGCTAATTTTTTGTAGTTTTAGTAGAGACGGGGTTTCACCGTGTTGACCAGGATGGTCTCGATCTCTTGACCTCGTGATCCACCCGCCTCGGCCTCCCAAAGTGCTGGGATTACAGGCGTGAGCCACCACGCCCGGCAAAATCTTGTTTGTTTTTTTTAACTGCCACCACAAAAGTTACAAGATAATGTATTGTAAGTCTGTCACAAGCTGACTAACTATCTTTGTGCTTGTTACAAGCTGATACATTTTCTCAGTCTGGAGAACTCCCTTAAGCCCCTCTCACCCTATATAAACCCTTCCTTTTATAAGCTCAGGCCTGCCTCCTCTAATGGTTACGGAGCAGCTCGGCAGGTCAATAAACTTGCTTGCCTGACTTTGGGTCTACTTGTCCTTTTTCTCTGCTGACCTTAAACCTTTCACCGGTCAAGCTTAGTTTATCAGGATATAATTTTTTTTATTGGAGTTCCTTTTCTTTAAGAGCACTAAAAACAGGCTCCAGTCTCTTCTGACTTGTAAGGTTTTTGCTGAGACGTCTGCTGCTAAATTGATGGTGCTGCTTTTGTAAGTGCCCTGACCCTTCTCTTTAGATGCTTTTAATTTTTTTCCTTTGCATTAACTTTGATAAATCTGTTAACTGTGTGCCTTGGGAATGCCTGTTGTGCTGAAGCAGGAGCAGCCATGAGAAACAGACCTCTCAGACACTGAACTAGAAAGGAATGGGTTTTATTATTACGGCCCGGGAGCAAGGCTTTATGTTTTGTCCAAATGGCCAAGCTCCCTTAACAAAGAGAAGCTCTGCCTTTATATAGGCTTACACTCTAGATATTACACGTGAAAGGATCTTAGGTTTACAGCCTTAGAAATTAAGTCAAAGGGTTTTGGGTTTACAGTTTTAGGAATTACATGTGAAAGGGTCTTGTTCTCCAGATGGAGGAGTGGGTGGAGATTTGATCTTGTTTAAGTAAAAACAATGCCTTGGCCAGGTGCGGTGGCTCATGCCTGTAATCCTAGCACTTTGGGAGGCCGAGATGGGTGGATCACCTGAGGTCAGGAGTTCAAGACCAGCCTGGCCATCATGGTGAAACCCCATCTTAAAACAAAAACAAAAACAAAGTCTTTCAGAGAGATTCCGCCATACCATGCCTGCTATCTTATAGGAAGGTGATTTAGGAGGCACCAGTCAGCCAACCTTTTCTTCTATTGAAATGCAGTGTGGAAGTCAAGGGGGAGGTGATCCTAGATACCTGGGTGTCCTTCCTCACCGTGTAATATCTCATGGGGGTTATCTGTATTTCTTTTTCTTTTTCTTTTTTTTTCCTTTTTGAGACAGAGTTTTGCTCTTGTTGCCCAGGCTGGAGAGCAATGGCACAATCTGCCTCCCAAGTTCAAGTGATTCTTCTACCTCAGCCTCCTGAGTAGCTGGGTTTACAGGCATGCACCACCATGCCTGGCTAATTTTTGTATTTTTAGTAGAGATGGAGTTTTGCCATGTTGGCCAGGCTGATCTCAAACTCCTGACCTCAGTGATCCATCCAGCCCTTCCAAGTGCCGGGATTACAGGCATGAGCCACTGTTCCCGGCCCTATATTTCTTAACTTTGTGTGTTAACATCTCCAGCGAGAGAGGAGAGATTGTCATGGACCATATTCTCAAATATATTTTCCAAATAGCTTACTCTCTCTTCTCTCTCAGGAATACCAATGAGTTATAGGTTTGGTCTCTTTACATAATTCCATATTTCTCTGGGCTTTTGTCCATGTAAAAAAAAATTTCTTCTTTTTTTTTGTCTGAATTAGTTGATTCAAAGAACCAGTCTTTGAATTTATTTTCACAGCTTGGTCTATTCTGCTATTAATGCATCCAAATGTATTATAAAAATTTTGTTGTAAATTTGTCAATTACAGAAGTTCAGTGTGGTTCTTTCTTAAAATGCTTTTTTTTTCCAGGCTGGGTGTGGTGGCTCACACCTATAATCCTAGCACTTTGGGAGGCTGAGGTAGGTGGATCACCTGAGGTCTGGAGTTCAAGACCAGCCTGGGCAACATGGTGAAACCCTGTTTCTACCAAAAAATACAAAAAATTAGCCTGGCATGGTGTTTGTCTGTAATCCCAGCTACTTGAGAGGCTGAGGCAGGAGGATCTCTTGAACCTGGAAGGTGGAGGTTACAGTGAGCTGAGATTGTGCCACTGTACTGCAGCCTGAGTGACAGAGGGAGACTACACCTCCAAAAAAAAAGAAAAAAAGAAAAAAAAAAGATGAAGAAAGAAAAGAAAAGAAAATGAAAATGAAGAAAAAAGGTTTTGTCATCTTTCGGCTCTTGGATCATTTTCCTGGATTCCTTGGATTGGGTTTCAACATCCTCCTGAGTCTCAATGTGACATCAAGATTCTAATTTCTGTGTCTGTCATTTCAATGTGGTCAAGAGCCATTGCTGGGGACCTAGTGTGCTCAATTGGGCGTAAGGGGACACTCTTACTTTTTAATTGCCAGAATTCTTAAGCTGATTCTTTCTCATCTGAGAGGGCTGGTGTTCCTTTAACTGTGGTGTAAGTTGGGTCTAATCATTTGCTTCATTTCTGAGTGCTGTCCGAGGACCAGGGCTCTGTGCAAAATCTTCGTTTGCGGCTGGATTCTTGCCCTGGGTTTCACAGGCCGATATTTAATATATTGGCAGAATACTTTTGGTGTAATTTGGGCTATTATCCAGCAGATGGCGCATAAGAGTAACGGCCAGCCCTGCAGGTCTCTTGTGTTTCAGCGAGTTGGCGGCAGTGTCCCGTGGCGTGGCCCAGCGCGGGGAGCTGACCGCGTCACCAGGTCTGCTCTAGGCCTGGGCAAAGCCCCCTCCAATCACCATCGCCATGCCCGCATTTCCTTTGCTAGGTTGTCCGGGACGGGCGGCTTCCTCCGGCAGAGACCCACGGCGTGCTGCCCCTAACCTGGGCATCTCACTCCCTCGGTGCTCTGAGACCTGGGACCCTTCGCCCGCTGGCGTGCAGGCCACGGATCTGGGCTCCGCACTGCGGAGCTGCATGCCGCAGCCCCGGGGCTTTGGCCCCAGCCAGCACATCCGCCAACCTGCGCCTCAGGATCGGGCACGCGCTGCGATGGGGGATTGGAAGCGCTCTCGGGCCGCTGGGAAAGAACTCAGGCAGGTCGGCCTGCAAAGCACCCAGGATGGGCAGTGAGGGCTGCACCGTTCACAGGCCCCTAGAGCGGCCAGGCAGAGGCCTTGAGAGGGGCTGGAGGGCAGGGGGTCCTGAGGAACAGAAGTGCCCCAATCCCAAGGGACAGTCGGCCCTGCTTTTCTCCTTGCAAGGCAGTAAGTGGGGTTAGAGTTATTCGGAAGAAGATGGAGAGCCTTGGCGGATGGATGCGTATGGCCATGTTCCGCTGAAACTGACCCCAACGCAAAAAAAAAAAAAAAAAAAAAAAAAAAAAAAAAAAACCAGGGCTCTGTGCAGGCTGGAGTTCTGCCTCTGCCTGCTTGTAGGGCGTATATCCATGCCAGTTCAAATGTTTATGGGGAGTGTAGTTCGCTTGTAGCTACACATTTCATTCAGAAATGACTCCTAGAGGTCCACGGCAAGAGTGGGCTGCCTTGCCTAGGAGTCGTTCAAGGCCAGGAACTGGGTTCCCAGTCTCCATCTCTGTCGGCAGGAGTGGTGCTTCCTGGCTGCATATATTTGGCCATTTTGTCTCTGTTGACCAAATAGCTTTTTTTTGAAAAGAAAAATGAAATTGATAAACCTCTAGGTAAGCTGATTAGTTAAAAGAGAGAGAGAGAGAGACAGAGAGAGAGAGAGCAGATACAATTAACACTGTAAGGAAGGAAAGAAGTAGCAACACTAAAGATTCTACAGATATTAAAATAATTTTTATAAATGGCATGCCAATAAATTAAACAACTTAGATGAAGCACGTAAAAACCTTGAAAGACAGCAACCACCAAAGCTCATCGAAGAAGGAATCCTTTGAACAGCTCAACATGTAAAGAAACTGAATCTCGCTGGGCATCATGGCTCACGCCTGTAATCCCAACACTTTGGGAGGCTGAGGTGGGCGGATCACGAGGTCAGGAGTTTGAGACCAGCCTGGCCAGAATGGTGAAACCTTGATCCCTTCTAAAAATACATAAAATTAGCCGGGCATGGTGGCTCGCACCTGTAATCCCAGCTACTCGCAGGAGAATTGCTGGAACCGGGAGGAAAAGAGTGCAGTGAGCCGAGATGGCACCACTGCACTCCAGCCTGGGCAACAGAGGGAGGTCTCAAAAAAAAAAAAAAAAGAAAGAGAAAAGAAAGAAACTGAATCTGTAGTCAAAACCTTACTACAAAGAAAACCCTATCTATGCCCAGATGACATCGGGGTAAATTGTATAAAACATTTAATGAAGAAATAGTACTAACTATAAACAAAATCTTCCAGAAAATTGACACTGATAAATATTTCTTGGATACTCTAACAAGGCAAAGCCGTATAAAGAAAAGAAAACTAGGCTGGGCGCCGTGGCTCACGCCTGTAATCCCAGCACTTTGGGAGGCTGAGGTGGGTGGATCCCAAGGTCAGGAGTTCGAGACCAGCCTGACCAACATGGTGAAACCTCATCTCTACTAAAAATACAAAAATTAGCTGGGCGTGGTGGCACATGCCTGTAATCCCAGCTACTCAGGAGGCTGAGGCAGGAGAATTGCCTGAACCTGGGAGGCGGAGGTTGCAGTGAGCCAAGATCCTTGCCACTGTACTTCAGCCTGAGCGACAGGATGGGACTACATGAGGAACAAAGTCTAGGTTCATCACTTTCAGACAATGAGGACCTAATTCGTAAGCATGAGGAACTGATAATAAAAGCAAAGGTGCAGTGGCTCATGCCTGTAATCCCAGCATGTTGGGAGGCTGAGGTGGGCGGATCACAAGGTCAAGAGGTTGAGACCATCCTGGCTAACACGGTGAAACCCCATCTCCACTAAAAATACAAAAAATTAGCCAGGCGTTGTGGTGGGCGCCTGTAGTCCCAGCTACTGGGGAGGCTGAGGCCGGACAATCACGTGAACCTGGAAAGTGGTTGCAGTGAGCCGAGATAGCGCCACTGCACTCCAGCCTGGGTGACAGGGAGACTACGTCTGAGAAACAAAACAAAAAAACTTTAAATACTCTTAAATTGTACTATAAATCAACTTGATTCCCCAAAACTTGAATTCAACCTTTGAAACTCAGAATTTGTTGTAGGCTGTATTAAAATATTATGCAAACAAAAAAAAAAAAAAAGGGGGGGTGAGGGGAACTGTGTTTAAAAATCCTGGACAGGACTGGGCACGGTGGCTCATGCCTGTAATCCCAGCACTTTGGATGACAAGGTGGGTGGATCACTAGAGGTCAGGAGTTCAAGACCAGCCTGGCCAACATGGTAAAACCCTATCTCTACTAAAAATACAAAAATTAGCCGGATGTGGTGGCAGACACCTGTAAGCTCAGCACTCAGGAGGCTGAGGCAGGAGAATTGCTGGAACCCGGGAGGCAGAGGTTGCAGTGAATCTACATTGTGCCACTGCACTCCAGCCCAGATGACAACAGAGAGATTCTGTCTCAAAAAAAGAAAAAAAATACTAGCTGGCATGGTGGGTCACACCTGCAATCCCAGCACTTTAGGAGGCCGAGACAGGAGGATCGCTTGAGCCCAGGAGTTCAAGGCCAGCCAGGGCAACATAGGAAGAGCCTGTTTCTCTTTCTCAAATTTAAAAAAAAAAAAAATTAGCTGGGCATGATGGTGCACACCTGTGGTCCCCATTGTCCCAGCTACTTTGGAGGCTGAGGCACTAGGATCACTTCACCCTGGGAGGTCAAAGCTTCAGTGATCTGTGGTCGTGCCACTGCAGTCCAGCCTGGGCAACAGAGTGAGACTCCGTCTCAAAAAAAAACAAGAAAAATATTTCAAGATGCATATCTGATAAAGGGTTTTTATCCCGAATATATAGAGTTCTCAAAACTCAACAGTAAGAAAATAAACCAAGCAAAAATTTTCAAAAGATTTATACAGTTTCTTTATCAAAATTACCTAGTACAGGTGGTAAACAGGCTTATAAAAATTTGCCAGGCACAGTGGCTCATGCCTGTAATTCTAGCATGCTGGGAGGCTGAATCGAGTGGATCACCTGAGGTCAAGAGTTCAAGACCAGCCTGGCCAATATGGTGAAACCCCGTCTCTGCTAAAAATACAAAAATTTGCCGGGCGTGGCAGCGGGCGCCTGTAATCCCAGCTACTTAGGAGAATGAGGCAGGAGAATCACTTGAGCCTGGGAGGTGGAGGT
The DNA here is from genome assembly GCF_009761245.1 of Sapajus apella. Taxonomy (NCBI): domain Eukaryota; kingdom Metazoa; phylum Chordata; class Mammalia; order Primates; family Cebidae; genus Sapajus; species Sapajus apella. The sequence continues at coordinate 870,295 of NW_022437026.1, read as the reverse complement.
TGCTGTGAGCCGAGATTGCGCCACTGCACTCCAGCCTGGGCAACAAAAGGGAAACTCTGTCTCAAAAACAAACAAACAAAACTTTGCAGGAAATACAAATTAAAACTATAAGGATATACCACTATATATCTATTAGAATCATTAAAACTGTAAGACAAACCGTATCAAATCCTGGCATGGATGAGGTGGAAATGGAACACTCACACACTGCTGGGAGGAATGTAAAATGGTACAACTTTGGAAAACAGTCTGGTAGTTTCCTAAATAGTTAATTATACACCTACTGTGTGATCCAGACATTATACTCCTAAGTGTTCCCCCAAGAGAAAAGGAATCCTGTGTTCATACAGACTTGTACACAAATGTTCATAGCAGGTCTATTTGTAATATCCCAAAACTGAAACAACCCAAATGTCATCAACAAGTAAATGGGCAAACAAATGGTGACGTATGTAATTCAAGGGAATAGTCGGCATTTAAAAGAATGAACAATTCGTATAAGCAATAAGATGGAGATATATGATCTCAAAATAATTATGCGAAGTCAAAGAAGCTAGACAATAAAAAGGCATACTGTATGATTCCATTCATATAAAACTCTATAAAATGCAAAATGAAAGCTGATTGGTGATTTTCTGGGGACAAGTCATCAGGAGGGGCATTGTGACACTTGCAGGGATGATGGATATGTTCACTCTCTTAATTGTGGTATGCATCGTCTTCACAAGGTGTGAAAACACATCAAATTGTACACTTTCATATGTTCCGTTTATTTTATGTTAATTATATCTCAAAAGCAAACATCTCTTGACTTCCTAAGGATGATTCAGCTCTTTAAGAAAACAAAACAAAAAAAGATTCCTGCTAGATTATGTGCAGCAAAATAAAAGGACTTCCTTAAAGTGGAATAGTCTATGAAGAATGAGTGGAAAGGAAATAGAAGCCTGAAAACAGAAGATATATTTCCAGTTCCATCTGTTTCTATTCAATAATATTTGAATACCTGGCTCAGTTTGTTCTAGATTGAATGTCTTCATTTTTTCATCTTGTAAGTTTCAAAATTATAGCATAGCAAAACAGAGTTGAGAAGGGGTCATCTACAAAGGGTTTGTTCTTTAGGGAAAGAAATTTCATTCTTTCCTCTGAGCCATACATCCCGTGATTCTAACAAGAACTGTTATGAAGAGTTAAAACTATTAAGCTGTTCTCTGGTAGAAAAAACGATGAAGAAATAATAACTGATTTAGGAAGTACTGACAGGTTGTAGATTAGCTCGCAGAAAAGACCACTCATTTACTAATTACTTCCTCAGACTCCCCACTTGTCCCAAAATGTGTGTGTGTGTGTGTAAATGGTAGACAGTCTGGAGATTGAACCACAGTTTAAAAACCAAGGAGTGATAGCTTTTAAAGTGAAGAACATGTGTTTCTTGATTTTTGGTATGGCCTCTGCCCTTCTCTGTTTCTTCATGTGCACGTTTTCCTGGGCATATTTCCCCTTTTTGCTCTCTGCCTGCAATTGAGCAAGTTCTCCATGTTCTGTCTTTTACGCAATTTTAGGAGGGTGAGGGGAAGGTGATGATGAGGTAGAGAAGAATGAGTGCAGAGAGTTTTCAAGCTTGAAGAGGAGTCAAATTTTAAAATAAAAAAAGAAAAATGGACTTCAGGCTGGCAGGGAAGCTTGGGACAAGCGAGGTGAAGTAATACAGACAGCTAGAATAAAAAATGTTCGCATAAAGGTGCCATGCACGCACCTGGAGCCCCAGTTTCTGCAAAGGAATTCTGCAGCCAGCTAGCTGACCGTTCTCTGGGCGCTCATGCTTTGCACCCAAAGAATAGCTTAAATTCCAGAATAAAACTCAAAGACTTTCTTCTTTTCTTCCAGAGCCTTCAAATTCACTGTGCTCTTAATAGATTTGCCTTCTTCTGACATATTCTGAAGGCAACTAAAGCGCAGTTTTCCGCAAAAACAGTTCCTTGTTGTATATATGCGCAGGTACCTAAAGAGTATGTCTGGGAAATAGCACCTCGGAGTCTAAATCTGTAGGCAGGGGAGAAAAAAAAAACACCTTAGATTTACTGCCACCTTGTTTCAGAAGCTTAGCTTTTGAAGCTTTTTGTCTTAAAGCCTCCAGTCAGTCATAAATGAGGGAAGGAAAACTCAAGAAAAGGTCTGAATGGGTAAATGAACAAATCTTTTTATGAGAGAGGTGAGGAAGGAGACTCTGAGGAATTCCCCCAAGCTTCACTCTGGCAAGAAGGGGGCATTGGTGGAATTCAGGCTGTGACTTCACTAGCAGATTCAGCAAAGAAGAGGAAACTGACAAGAGAGGCATCAAAAAGAATGGGAAACTTACAAATAGGGCATCAAAGGAGAACCGTCCTCCCAGAGCCACGGGTAGTGGGGGTTCCTCCGAGACAGCCCAATCCAGAACGGGAAACTGGAATGGGAAGCTGCTTGCAGGATGAAGTCCTGTGGGGAGTAAAGTTTCTGAGTTTGCGGAATCTACATGGTGGTTTTAGAATCTGAAAGTCGGTTAGCATTAGATCCATAAAACTAAAGAACCAAAAGGGATCTTTAACATCCCCTTGACGGTTTTATGGAAACACTTACTGAAGCCTAGAGATACTACGGAGCCAGTCAGTCCAAGGTCATGCACAAAACTGGTGGTCAGACTAAGCTAAAAAACAGATATTTTGGCTCTCAAACAAGAATTCCTCCAGTGACAATCTAAACCAGATTTATTTCCCTATCAGCCAATACTCCAGCCTGGCAAATATCCAAAGTCACTCACCAGATCCGCTGTACTATTAATTTTCAGCAACTTGGCATCCAAAGATAAGCAGTTCTCTTGGCTCTTTTTCCAGTCAAGTGAGCCCGAGGAAAATAGGTAACAGCTTTCTTTATGCCAGATCCAGTCTTGAGGACAAGGAGCTGGAAAGGGTAGTATAGCTAATCAATCAGTTATATTTGAGTAAAAGCAGTTCTGCAGTTCTTAAATCAATTATCCCTTTAGTCCTCTCACGTGCATACTATTTATTTTTCTTTTTTGTTTTTGTATTTTTAGTAGAAATGGGGTTTCACCACATGAGACACCGCGCCCAGCGCATACTACTTCTTAAGCAAAATTTCACCCAAGTTCTGCAAATACCTAAATAGCCTCAGAGTCCTTATTTCTCTATTTTTGAAAAAAAAAGAAAGCATACCAATTTTAGCAACCTAAATGTACTTCTCATTTAGCATTTTCACTTCCCCTGCTGAAAAGCAAGTTAAGCTAGCATATAATTTTAGAAACTGATCTATTTTTTAAAGTTGTTTGGAATAATGGAAATGAGGGTTGGGGGAATAGATATTTAATAGCCATTCTGCTATTTTAAAAAAGCAATGCCTATGTATCTTAAAACTTTGTATCTTGGAATGATGAATTTAGGCTTAAATACTGTGTGTCTTGCTTTTAGACATGTATGGTCTGATATAGTAGCCATATGTGATTCTTGAGTACTAGAAATGTAGCTAGTTTGCATTTCTTTAAAAAATTATTTTAATCGAAACACAGTCTCGCTGTGTTGGCCAGGCTGGTCTTGAACTCCTGATTCCAAGCAATCCTCCTGCCTCAGCCTCCCAAAGTGCTGGAGTTACAGGCATCAGCCACCACAACTGCTAGTTTGCATGAAGATGTACTATAAGTGTAAAACACACAAATGATTTTGAAAACTTAGTTTGAAAAAAAGAAAAGAATGTAAAATAGACCATTAAAACGTTTTATACTGATTAGTATTAAATAATATTTCAAATATCTTGGGTTAAGTAATTAATTTTATCTGCTACTTTTTCATTTTTATGTGGCTGCTAGAAATTTTAATGATATATATGTAGCACATACTATATTTCTTTTGTACAGAGTTGTTCTAGGGAAAATCGTATTAATACAAAGTGTGGATCTCAATTTCAATAAGATTTTTAAAAATAAAGAGATTTTCAGTAGCAAAATTCACAGGGATTCCAACAAATCCAACACAGGGCTTAGACAACAGGCAAAATATACCAATGTCCCCATGTTTATGAATGCTTTCAGGAACTCCCAAATCAACACTATCATCACCACCACCATCATCATCATCTCTTCCATCTCTTTAAGTGTAACAAAGTACTCTGGTCTACACTGCAACCAAAAGGTGAAAAACTAAAATATTTGAGAAAGGCAGCATTTTAATTTCATTCTCATTGTGGTGGAAAATCATTAGATAAATGTATAAAAGTCGGCTGTATTAGAGAGGAGAAAATAGGAGGGACTGAAAAACAGAAGAAGAAAGTGAAGCTGGATGTGGTGGCTCACACCTGTAATCCCAGCACTTTGGGAGGCCGAGGTGGGCAGATCACCTGAGGTCAGGAGTTCGAGACCAGCCTGACCAATGTGGTGAAATCCTGTCTTTAAAAAAGAAGAAGAAGAAGAAAGCGAATGAGGAAGAGCATACAAAACACTAAGCTGATTTTTCATCAAACTGATTGATGCTTATAAAAAGGAGACCAAGCTGAAAGCAATAAATGCAAGCTTCTTACTTCTTAATTTGTCTAACCCCATCATATTATGTCAATGTAAAAATATGTACTTTTTCAGCTGGGCGTGGTGGCTCATGCCTATAATTCCAGCACTTTGGGAGGCTGAGGTGGGTGGAGTGCTTGAGTTCAGGAGTTCCAGACTAGCCTTTGCAACATGGTGAAACCCTGTTTCTACAAAAAAAAAAAAAAAACACAAAAATTCACCAGGCATGGTGGTGTGCGTCATCAAACCTAGGGGGCAGAGGTTACAGTAAGCCAAGATCGTGCCACTGCACTCCAGCCTGAGTGACAGAGCAAGACTCTGTCTCAAAAATATATATGTGTAGATATATGTGAGGTTTTGTGGACTAAAAACACAGCCTGGGTAAGTTTTCCAAGCTGTGACAAAGGAAGAAGGACACATTACAAAATGTAGTATTTAAACTAACTGCATTTCTATGTGTGTGTGTGTTTGTATGTGTGTGTTTGTATGTGTGTGTACACCAAAATAAACATAGTATGTGATATTTGTATTTGTTATATAATTTAACAAATACAAATATTTGTTATATAATTTAACAAATACAAATATCACTCACTATGTGCCAGAAACTGTTGGAAGTACTTTACAGATATCAACTCATTTAATCTTCATAATATCTCCATGAGATAGGTTCCATTCATTTTCTTCTTTTGACAAATGGAGGAGAATCTGGACCTACGAAATCTAACTCTAGATTCTGTGTGTTTCACCACTCTAACATAATACTTTTTTTTTTTTTAAGACAGGGTTTCACCACGTTGGCCAGGCTAGTCTTGAACTCCCAACCTCAGGTGATTCGCCCGCCTTGGCCTCCAAAGTGCTTGGATTACAGGCGTGAGCCACCACACCCGGTCTCTAACATACTACTTTTTAAACTTTTAAGTTAAAACCATTTGAGGAAATGTTTCTCAGTGACACTCAAGACATTTTGATACAGAATCTTGATGGTAAATCTTTAATCTGCCACTTTTTTTTTCTTTTGAGATGGAGTCTCACTCTGTTGCCAGACTGGAGTGCAGTGGTGCGATCTCAGCTCACTGAAACCTCTGCCTCCCAGGTTTAAACAATTCCCCTGCCTCAGCCTCCTGAGTAGTTGGAACTACAAGCATGCACCGCCAAGCTCAGCTAATATGTTTTTTCCGTATTTTAGTAGAGACGGGTTTTCACCATCTCGGCCAGTAAAGCTTGAGAGCCACCTCAAATTCCATTGCTAAATGTAAAGTCTATTCCTGCAAAGGCCTGCATCCCACTAGCTCATTGGCCTAAAGCAAACATAATAACATCTCAGCATCTCTCCCCACTCATAAATACATTAAAGATGGCAGTCCTTTTAGTAAAAAAGATAAAACTTGCCTCACCCTGGAAAAACCAGGCCTTTTTTTTTATATATATATGGCATTTTAATACTACTTTTTAAAGACATCTCAAAGGTCCTTGATGAAAGGTGGAACTTTATTTGGTATCTGTACTAACTAGCCTTTATCGGACACTGTCAAGGAATGGAACATGTTACTTAGTATATCTACCAGCATCAGACATATCACTTATTGTTTTTTATTAGTTGTTCATCCAGGGCATCTCTAGGAGATAGTTCCTAATGGTCCTGATGTAGATTTAATCCCACGCAACTGATAAAGACAAAATTGTGTTATGGCCTTGCCTGTGATATAACCATTGATTTGTGTGTGGTTATTTCTGCTTTTATAAACACTCCTACCCTTAATATATAAATCTTCTTCCTTTAAGCCTTCTTGAAGGTGGTATACTCATTTCCTTGAAAGCTCAACTTTAAAGAGATTAAATATGTTTGATACTTGCTAAAAATTATTTTGTCTAAAAATTTCTGCTCATCTTGAAAATGTAAATGACTTCTAAATAGTGAAGGGATTTATAAACTGAAAAACATTACACAAAATTACTTTTTATTATCATTTAACTTTACCTAGGTCTCAGTGTTTCACCTGTTAAGGAAAAGTTTAAGTATCTGTGAACTGTTATTATATACTCTTTATTCAAAGAAATTATGTGGTTGAGATTAAGTGAATTGCAAGCAAGAAGTTAGAAAGATCTTTGTTTATTAGAGGCAGTTGTTTACTATTAGACAATAGGGCACTAATTTATGTACCTCCAAGGAAACAAAGTAACTCTGAATGACTCTGTCACATCTTTTAACTCCCCCATGCCTAAAAATATATACCAGATTTAATGACATACTGCAGAAAGACCAAATAATGCAGTAGCTTCTGTAACAGTATCAGAATTCACATCATAATCTTCTTATAGATGCTACTATTTCTGCCTGCCTCTGGATTCTGAGTCCCTTTAGACAACTAAAATTAACTCATTTCTCCTTATATAAATAGACTTCTTGGGCTCCTCATATTTTTGTCTAATCTGAAGTATCTGTGTAATGTTTGCAAGCCAGCCAACCTCCATTGGTACTATTTAAATTGATGAGCCCAGCGTAGTGGCTCGTACCTGTAATCCCAGCATTTTGGGAGGCTGGGGTAGGTGGATCACCTGAGGTCAGAAGTTCAAAACCAGCCTGGCCAACATAGTGAAACCCTGTCTCTACTAAAAATACAAAAATTAGCCAAGTGTGGTGGCTACTCCGTAGGCTGCAGCAGGAGACTCTCTTGAACCCAGGAGGCGGAGGTTGCAGTGAGCTGAGATAGTGCCACTGCCCTCCAGCCTGGGTGACTCCCTCTCAGAAAAAAACAAAAACAAAAACAAAAATTAGCCAGGTGTGGTCATGGGCACCTTAATCCCAGCTACTTGGGAGGGTGAGATGCTTGAATCCTGGAGGCGAAGGTGGCAGTGAGCCGAGATCAGGCCACTGCTCTCCAGCCTGGGCAAAAGAGCAAGATTCCATCTCAAAAAATTGAAATAAAATAAAATAAATTAGTAATTTGATGTAGTACACTTTAAGAAATAATGCCACAGAATGAGCTAATGTAGAATTAGGGTAGACAGTTGCAAGGACAAAAAGACCCTTTAGAAAAAGAAATACAGCTGTTAAAAGGCACTGAAATGGAAAGAGATAAGGATCAATGGAAAGGGGTGAGGGTGGCAGAATTCTTCAAGAAAAATCTCAAAACTGCTACTCAGGAGGCTGCAGCAAGAGAATTGTTTGAACCCAGAAAGGGGAGGTTGCAGTCAGCCAAGATCTCACCACTGCACTCTGGCCTGGGTATGACAGAGCTCTCAAAAAAAAATTTCAAAACTAAAATTTTAGAAAGAAGAGGCTCTTACAAGGAAGAAAAACTTAAATCCACCAAAATGTATGCTTAATTAAATCAGATTTCACAAAGATTTGACATACCATAGGGTGGTTATGATAAAAATTAAGAATTTATTGCCAGGCACGGTGGTTCACACCCATAATCCCTGCTCTTTGGGAGGCTGAGGCAGGCAGATGACTTGAGGTCAGGAGTTCGAGATCAGCCTGTTCAATATGGCAAAGCCCTGTCTCTAATAAAAGTACAAAAATTACTTGGGCATGGTGGTGGCTTATGTTTGCAATCCCAGCACTTTGGGAGACTGAGACAGGAGAATCACTTGAGCTGGAGAGGCAGAGGCTGCAGTGAGCCGAGATCACACCACTGCTTTCCAGCCTGGGCGACAGACCAAGACTCCTTCTAAAAAAAAAATTGTCTGGGTGCAGTGGCTCATGGCTGTAATCCTAGCTAGCACTTTGGGAGGCCAAGGTAGGTGAACCACCTGAGGTCAGGAGTTTGAGACCAGCCTGGCCAACACAGGGAAACCCTGTCTCTACTAAAAATACAAAAATTAGCCAGGCATGGTGGCAGTGTCTGTAATCCCAGCTACTTGGAAGGCTAGGCAGGAGAATCGCTTGAACCCAGTGGGCAGAGATTGCAGTGAGCAGAGATCTCATCACTTCACTCCAGTTTGGGCAAAAGAGCGAAACTCCATCTAACAACAACAAAAAAAATCGAGAACTTCTTGTATAGAACATTATGAATGAATAAGTATATGCATAACAATACACCAATTTTGAGCCCAGAGTTGTTTCCAAAAAATAGTTAAGATTGGACAGAAAGCTTCCACCATCTCTCCTCACCCACCCTTCTCCCAATACCTGAACAATTTGCTGCTCTCTTCAGTGTTTCTTGGAGATTCAGATTCTGTTGGTGAAGTTCCATTTGCTCTTTGGATTTCTCATTCAGCTTCTGGGCGAGGGTTTCAATAATTTCCTTGAGTTCTTTTTGTGATTCCTGTGAAGCTTCTTCTGCCTGTTGCCGGGCTGAGATCTGTCTCTCCAGTTTATTTTTCTGGTGAGTTAGGTTTGCTTGCTGTTGTGTTAGGAGATCCGATACCTGGGATACTGAATCACAATTTCATTAAGACTCTAGTTTCAACCCAAATAAAAATCCCTCAAGAGACTTTTTTAGGAAATCAAAACAGAATTAAATCTATTTTGACAATAGATAAGCTGCTGAAAAATGACCCAAGTTTACTCAGAAATTACAGATGTGGAGGTTCATGAATATTCCTGTGGTATTTTGCTTAATGTCAGGAACATTGCAAACATTTATAATTTTTTTAAAAAATTACCAAGTTTTTAAAATTGAGTTACAAATTAAAAGTAATCACAAGATAACCAGTATAGTAGTGTAATAAATAAAATAAGGAAAACCTTATAGACAACCTAAACCTTATAGAAAACCTAAATAGACACCCATCAGACTCAGTGACTATTAGCAGGACTTGTCATTAGTGATTTACTCTATTTATGTCTTATTTCCTCCCACTCTGTCTACTCTTCCAGACTTCCTAATTTGAAGAACTGTGGCACACACCCCTTTTTTGAGACAGCCACACACAGAATTATTGTAAATCACTGTGTCACAAGAGTCTTCAAGCATGTTTTCTTTCTTCCCCCCCTACCCCGGCTACAGTATGTTTTAGGAAGGGTGGCGATAAAGTGAAGATTGTGAAATCAAGCAGCCAATAAATGTTAAGGGTCAAAGGTCTCAGTTCTCAAATTTTGATGGCGCAATACAAAGCAGGCCACTTGGTTTGAAGGCAGCTTTGATCCTGTTAATCAAAGGCTCAGAAGATTTTTCTGATCACCACCTCTGAGTCAAGGGCACTTCTCCCGGTCACTAGGAAAGGCTCTAAGTGACAGATTTAAAATGAAATAGTCTGTGGACTTGAACAACAGTTAAGAAGCAAATAGCACTTCAATGGCCATAATAATCTGGATCCTGGGTAGCCTAAACCACTCAGATCCATAACCTAAATTCACAGGCAGGTTGAGTGAATGATGGGCCCCATTTTCTCTCCTTCTTGGCCACTCTAGACCTTCTTTTCACTCTTTTTTTCCTCAATATCCATCCTCTCTTTTCTAAATGTTCTTATTATACATTTGAAATATATTTTGTTTTAAATGTTTTATTTATTAAGATTGTGTTTCTGGTTCTTAACATTAAAATGGTATTTAATTATCTTTATCAAAACTCAGCAAGCCAAATAAAATTTCTTTTATTTTTGGGCCTCTCAGATGATCTTGGAGATTCGTAACTTTAAATTATTGTCTTCTCCATCATTTCAGAATTTAAATAGGCTCTATCCACCAATTTTTTTTTTTTTTTTTTGAGATGGAATCTTACTCTGTTGCCCAGGCTGGAGTGCAGTGGTGCAATCTCTGCTCACTGCAACCTCCATCTCCTGGGTTCAAGCGACTCTCCTGCTTCAGCCTCCTCAGTAGCTGGGATTGTAGGCATGCACCACCACACCTGGCTAATTTTTGTATTTTTAGTAGAAATGGGGTTTCACCACGTTGGCCAGGCTGGTCTTGAACTCCTGACCTCAGGTGATGCACCCACCTCGGGCCTCCCAATGTGCTGGGATTACAGGCGTGAGCCACAGCACCCAGCCTATCCAAGAAGTTATAAAAACAAACAAACAAACAAAAAACACTAACCAATTGTAATCTTCATTTTATGCCTCCATTTGAGGATGAACAATATACCCATTTATCTTGATGGTCACTATAAGAACATTTTGCTGGCTGGGGTGCGGTAGCTCACACCTGTAATCCCAGCACTTTGGGAAGCTACAGTGGACAGATCATGAGATCAGGAGTTCAAGACTAGCCTGGCCAATATAGTGAAACCTTGTCTCTACTAAAAATACAAAAATTAGCCTGGTGTGGTGGCACCCACCTGTAATCCCAGCTACTTGGGAGGCTGAGGCAGGAGAATCACTTGAACCCAGGAGGCAGAGGTTGCAGTGAGCCAAAACCATGCCATTGCATGCCAGCCTGGGTGACACTGAGACTCTGTCTCAAAAAAAATTTTTTTTTTGCCTAAAATGAATCTAAATCATGGCTGTTTGTAGGTGTTATGAAAGAAACTTATAAACCATATACTATATTTATTAACCTCATTTCCAACACTCCCACCCTGACAAATATCAGTTCCTTATTTTTGCACTTACATTCCACACCCAGCTTTATAATGATCACCACTGATCCCAGGCAAAGGACCCCTAGAGTCACAGCAACCGGGCACCACCACGGAGAATAAAGAAAGGGAAGACCTAGAGTGACAGAAGAAAGACAAAAAAGAGTGAACAAGTAAGCAAACCCTTCTTTGGAGCATGTCTGTACTTGGTGTTTGCATTCCATACCACCAGGCCTCCAAATGACTCTGCAAATAATTCATCATACACATTTAGTAATGGAAAACAGGAAGAATTAAGGAATTTAAGTAATTGACCCATGGTCACACAACCAGTAAATTCAGAGTCAAGATTCAATACCAGATATTTGGATCTAAATATATGATTCTAAAGCTGTTACTTTATCTACTTTCCCCACAATGATTCCTCAGGAAACACACAGTCCAGCTTGGTTGGATCAGCCTCATCCACAGTGCAGAGAGCCTGAAGTTTTTAATATAGCCCATGTGCACGCATGTGTGCACACACATGCACACACACACAGTGTGTTTCATAAGTAACATAAACAAATGTCAGACATCAAGCAAGTAAACTTTCATCAATCAACTGAGATTTCCTCAAATAACTTCATAAATAATTTTATGCTATTCAATTATTATTCCACCAAAATTACATCTTGGAACTGGGGTTGTTAATCAAAGAGAAGTAGGTGTTGGAATTCACTTGAGGTGACTGGCAAAATATTAGGGAAGAGAAAGTTTAGATTAGTCACAAACCTTTTAGAAGGCTGAGAGGTTTTATTGGGACAGGCTGAAGGCAGCTGGTTCATTACGTCCGCATAGGAAAAAGATAGAGACGATAAGAGTCTTTCCCAGTTTAAGTCTGCTTACCCCACATTCCTTTGTCTCTACTCTGTTAACTCATGTAAACTTTGTGCAGGATGGTCCTCTCAGGGGGAGGTCAAAGGGGAATTACCTGTTAATGGTGTTTACTCTGGGCCCTAGAACCTAAAGCTTTTATCATTCATAAAACCACTCTTTTAACCATATTAATTATTCACCAGCATGCTAACTGAGAACCCCTGTTATTAAATCCATACTGAATAAAGGTGAGAATGGGACGGGGGTCTTGGTCGGTTGGCTGCAGTTGCCCTTGGAAAGCAGTCAATGACCATCCCTAGCCTATTTAAATCACTGTAATGGGTGTGAGAGTGCATTTATTCAACCATCGTTGAGTCAGGATCTGCAGGACAGACCTCTGCAGGTGGTGACCGACATCTCAGTAGGGATGAAACCTTGATATTAATTTGGTTTATATTAACAGCATGTCCTCCACTCACACCAAGTGTAGGCTTGATTTTGTAAGAGAAATGTTCACCATTTTGAAAAAAAAAACAAATCACTTAGCTCACAGGTGTATGAATATCCAATTATGTGTTCTACCACTGAAAAAAAACAAAAAACCCCACAGATATTACTGGTTTTGTAGAAAAACATTCCATACAATGTATTTGGTTGCCTCATCTTCTGAGATAAACACATAGGGCACTGATATCATTATCCTCTGTATGCAAATAAGGAGAATGAAAGGTTTAGGAACTTGCTTAAGATCACACAGATGCTAAATCCCAAAAATAAGTCTTTAGTCTAATTGTCAGTAGCTACTTGACTTGAAATATTATAATAAAATTTCCAATGTGAATGTATAATAATCCAAGTCAAGCAGTGGTCAGATATATTCAAATTTTCATGTATCAAAGGTACTGTGTTAGACTCCACAAATGATAAAAAGATGATAGAAACTTGACAGGGATAAATATGGTTCATGCTCTGATTCAACACTTATTGGCTTCTAGAGTGTGTGTGGCAAGCTAGGAGAGAAATTGTAGACGATAGTTGTGTCTCTTGCAAATAATTGCTTAATTCTAGCCTCGGGGGCAAATATCTCTGTGTAAATCTTTCAACCAGTCTTTCAACTCTCTGGTCAGTGTTCATTCCTCATTACAGGGCGTCAGATACCCTCATCACTCCTTTTTTTTTTGAATGGAGTCTCGCTCTGTCACCCAGTTTGGAGTGCAGTGGCACAATCTCAGCTCACTGCAACCTGTGCCTCCCAGGTGCAAGTGATTCTCCTGCTTCAGCATCCTGAGTAACTGGAATTACCAACACATGCCAGCATGCCCTGTTAGTTTTTGTATTTTTAGTAGAGACAGGGTTTCCCCCACCTTGGTCAGGCTGATCTCGAACTCCTGACCTCATGACCCACCAGGCTCGGCTTCTCAAAGTGCTGAAATTAGAGGTGTGCGTCACCGCACCCGGCCACATCACTCTTAAATAATGAAAAACTAAATTTTTAGAGGAAAAAGAGTCACAGGATCCTGTGCAGAAAGGCACGTTCCCTTTTTCTATAGATTCCCTTTTGTCCTGTGTCCTTGGAAGGCAGAGACCATTAATCCAACTGCTGCCCCTTCTAGTGATTTTCTAATCAGAAAGCAATCCAGTTCTTTGCAGTAGGTGCCTGATCTTATCAAGATTCTGAAAGAAGAATCAATCTCATGATTATAGTAAAATTCAGGCCCTCAATATTTACTACACAAATAATGAGTGAGTGAATAAACAAATGACTATTGTTCACTTCTGGTTTTACCTGTAAATGCCAGCACTGTTTTTATACCAATTAAGTTTATTTGCTCAAATGTTAAATCACTCCATGCTCACACCTGTGTTCCCTATTGAGAGAGATTTCTATGTTGTTTTTGGAAACGCAATTTGAAATTTCTTTATCCAAAGTTCTGATAATACTTGTCTGTCTTTCTCTCCTTATATTCTGTTCATTTTCCTCCAAATAGATCTAGACTAAGAGGCAATTTATCCAGATCGTCTGTGGAATTGAGATTACGAATTAATTTATAACAATGCAATTTAATTTACTGTATGTGTCAAACAGAACTTACAATTTTTCAAAGCAGTAGTAAACAACAAAATGTAACTTATGCTAAACTATACTAAATATCATTTACTTTGGCTGCATAATTCATGAAGTACTTCAGGTTTTTGTATGCCTGAAGGACACTTACAGAAATTATCATTGTATACACCAGATAAATTTGTTTCCCGAACCCCCGATGTATTGAATTCTGGATAAATGGGAGTTTGTGGTACAGTCCTAGCTCTACCACTTATTAGCTCCATAAAACTGGGTAATATGATGTTGTTAGTTCTCTTGATGCCTAGTTAGCTCTCTGTAAAAGGGAGATAGTAATACTGCCAATCTCAAAGTGTTGTTGTAAAGATTCCGAGAAATAATACTCTTAAAGTGAATAGCATAGAGAATAACCTGTAGTGAATATCAGTATAAATTGTTATAAATAAGTTGTCATCATCATCATCATTGTTATAGCCTACTTGTTTTTCTTTTAAGCAGATGGTATTAATTCTATTTTCCCATACTTGGGTGTTTAGCTTTCTAATCCCATTCTTTGATGAATTTACATTTTGGGGCTAACACTGGGATTCTGTCCCTGTACACATTTTCCCATCCCTAGTACCTTTAGCTTTTTTTCCATTTGACTTCTCATCAGGGTGGTCCTTCATAGTCTTGATCTTTAGGTCATCAAAAGTCATTTCCAAAGCCAAGCCAAGAAAGAGAGAGTGCAGCAGTCACGAACTTCAACAAACTAAAAATATGTGAGCTTCTGCTGAAGTATTTAAATAGCTACTGTTATCTAATAGAAGAATGACTCAATCATTGGTAGGAGGAAGGAGATGCTTTGCTTCATATTGGGAAGTTCGCTGACGAAAATTCTTGTGTTACGTATATTGCAGGCAGAGAAAGCGGCGATTCTGATAGTGTTTCAGGATATTTCGCTAAGTAATTTATGAAAGGGAAAACTGTATCTTTCATGAGCATTAAAGGAGAGACATGGTAGCCACTCTTCAGGTACAGAAACTGAAATTCAAAGAGTAAATCACACTACATTTGTGAAAAATGTGTCAGAATTTTGGGCCAGAATATTTGATTCCAATGTTTGTATTTGTTTGTTTGTTAATTTCACTTAGCAGATTGTTTCTATATGGTGTCTTTTACAAATCACATACATTCTTTTTAAATTTTCACTGTTTTATTTGGCTACAGACCTGAGAATATCGGGGTGAATCACATATGGCTCCCATTTCCAGCAATGGTGTCCTGGGTAACTTTAGAATTCAATTGGGGCTGTGAAACACAGTGCCACTGTAACGTAGCAGCAGAGGACACTCTGAAACTAGAAAGAGCTGGCTTCAATACTTTCCTTCAGTCTAAAATCTTGGGAAATCTTAATACTTTGAATCTAAAATTTAGGTATAATGTCTACCTGATAACATTGCTATATGAATTCAAATGACATGCTGGGTAAAAATGACAAGCTTTGTACTTGGAGCATAATAAGAACCCAATAAATAACAGTTATTAGTATTCTAACAATATTCAGCACAGTTAGATTACCCATCAAATAATGTATTTCAGTCAAATCCATGATTAACTTATGTCACAAAGACTCTCATATGGGAGCCCCTTAAGTATGTCTGTATGTATTTACTGATACAGTGCTTACCTATTTTCCCTTGACAACCTCCTAATCAGATATGTATCCATTGGAGATGTCTTCTGAAGTATTTATAAGCAAAATGATATGATATCTTGGATTTACTTTAAATTACTCCAGGAAAAAAAGTGAAAAGGAAAGAATAGACAAAGGAAGAATGAAAAAATAAATACATAAATAAATATGGGAAACTATTAGGAAAAATCACCGGCCGGGCACAGTGGCTCACGCCTGTAATCCCAGCACTTTGGAAGGCCAAGGCAGGTGGATCATGACATCAGGAGTTTGAGACCATCTTGTCCAACATGGTGAAACCCCATCTCTACTAAAAATACAAAAATTAGCTGGACATGGTGGCGTGCCTGTAATCCCAGCTACTTGAGAGGCTGAAGCAGGAGAAGTGCTTGAACCTGGGAGGCGGAGGTTGCGGTGAGCCAAGATCGTGCCACTGCACTGCAGCCTGGGTGAAAGAGCAAGACCTCATAGAAAAAAAAAATCACCAATATTGACAGCCTAATTAGGATTCCATTTCCCTCCTCTTCCCTGTTTACTGTATTCCTTTCACTACATGCAGAGTATCTGAGACCAAATTGAAAAGTTGGCTGGGAGTGGTGGCTTATGCCTGTAATCCCAGCACTATGGGAGGCTGTGGCAGGTGGATCACTTGAGGTTGGGAGTTTGAGACCAGCCTGGCCAACATGGTGAAACACTAAAAATACAAAAGTTAGCGGGGCCTGGTGGCGGGCCTGTAATCCCAGCTACTTGGGAGGTTGAGGCAGGAAGATCTCCTGAACCTGGGAGGCAGAGGTTGGAGTGAGCTGAGATTGTGCCACCGTACTCCAGCCTGGGCAACAGAGCGAGATTCCATTTCAAAAAAAAAAACAACCAACCCAAATGCCCATCGATGATAGACTGGATAGGGAAAATGTGGCACATATACACCATGGAATATTATGCAGCCATCAAAAACGATGAGTTTGGGTCCTTTGTAGGGACATGGATGAACCTGGAAACCATCATTCTCAGCAAACTGACAGAAGAGCAGAAGATCAAACACCGCATGTTCTCACTCATAGGCGGGTGTTGAACTATGAGAACACATGGACACAGGGCGGGGAGCACTACACACTGGGGTCAGTTGGAGGGAAATAGGGGAGGGACGGTGAGGGGTGGGGAGCTGGGGAGAGATAGCAAGGGGAGAAATGCCAGATGTAGGTGATGGGGAGGAAGGCAGCAAATCACACTGCCACATGTGTACCTATGCAACAATTTTGCATGTTCTTCACATGTACCCCAAAACCTAAAATGCAATAAAATAAATAAATGGGGGGAAAAAAAGAATTAAGAAATACTGAAAGGATATCACACTGAAAAGGGCACGTTATCATTTCTACAGTGACTCAGTTATTTTAGATGCCATGAATATTATATAACATAAAGTGTTTACCATTTTAACCATTTTTAGGTGTACCATTCAGTGGCCTTAAGTACATTTACAATGTCGTGCAGCCATCACCACCATCCATCTCCAGAACTTCCCATCTTCCCCGTCTGAAACTCTGTACCCACCAAACAATAACTGCCGTGATGGTGAATTTTATGTGTCTTCTTGACTGGGCCACGGGGTTCCCAGACAGGATGCTTTTAAATGAGATTAGCATATCAATCAACAAAGGAAAGCAGATTTTACTGCATAATGTGGGTGGGTCTCATTCAAAAGTTAAGGGCCTAAAGAACAAAAAAAGTCTTACCTTCCCCCAAGTAAGAAAGAATTCTCCTGCAGTCTGTGGACTGGAATTAAGCCAGCAGCTCTCCCAGTTCTCCACTTGCTAGCCGAGTCTGGCAGCCTACACTGCAGATTTTAACTTACCAGACTCTATAATCATACAAGCAAATTCCTTATAATAAATCTATTTCTATGTATGTATACCTCCTATTGATTCTGTTTCTCTGTACAGGTCCGACTAATACAAATTCGAATTCCTTTCTCCTCTCTTGGAAACGACCATTCTATTTTTTTGTCTCTATAAATTGGTTTACTTTAGGTACCTCATACTGGTGGAATCATACAATATTCAATCTTTTGTGTCTAACTTATTTTATTTAGCATTACGTCTTCAAGGATTATCAATGTTGTAGCATGTGCCAGAATTTCGTTCCCTTTTAAGTCTGCCTAATATTCCATTGTATGTATAAACCACATTCTACACTTAATTTATCCATCGACGGATGTTTGCGTTTCTCCTCTTTTTAAAGATCAGTGGGATAGTTTCTACAATCGTGTTGTGGCAGATAACTGGACAGATTTAAATAATTTTAGGAGGCTCCCATTATTCCTGCCTCCTGGTGTTCCTGATCTTGTATAAGCCTTCCCCTCCAGTGTAAGTGAGACCTATGACTTGGAATGTAGCAGAGACGCTGGAATGCATGTGATCATGCATATGTGCTTATGTAAGGTATAGTGACTAGTATGCTAAAGTCTCTCTCCCTATCCTGTCTCCATCTTTATCTCCCTGTCTAGATTTTTTTTTTAAATAGAGTCTCGCACTGTCACCAGGCTGGAGTGCAGTGGCGCAATCTCGGCTCACTGCAACCTCTGCCTCCTGGGTTCAAGCGATTCTCTTGCCTCAGCTTCCCTAGTAGCTGGGACTACAGGCACATGCCACCAAGCCCAGCTAATGTTTGTATTTTTAATAGAGACAGGGTTTCACCAAGTTGGCCAGGATCATCTCAATCTCTTGACCTCATGATCTGCCCACCTCAGCCTCCCAAAGTTCTGGGATTACAGGCATGAGCCACCGCACCTGGCCCTCCCTGTCTAGAGTTTTAAACGCAAGCTTAAATGAATCCTGTAGCCAAAAAGAAATAAATTCTGCCTGAGGGAGCTTACAAGTGAATCTTCCCAGGTGAGCCTTCAGATGAGCCGCCCAGCAGACACCTTGATTGCAGTCTTGTGACACACAAGCAGAGGACCCAACTAAGATGTGTCCACGCTTCTGACCCACAGATACTTTGAGATAATAAAAGTATGTTGTTTTGCATTGCTGCTCATATAATGTGTGGTGATGTGTTACACAGCATATGAACCTAAAACATCCTAAGATAAACTGAATCCTTCTGTCTTGTTTAACTTTTTTTTTTTTTTTTTCTTTTTTTTTTAGAGACGGGGTTTCACCATGTTGACCAGGATGGTCTCGATCTCTTGACCTCGTGATCCACCCGCCTCGGCCTCCCAAAGTGCTGGGATTACAGGCTTGAGCCACCGCGCCCGGCCTTGTTTAACTTTTTTTAAACTCTAATCTTTTTACGGACTTCAGTGCCTTTGAGGCTGTCACTCGATCCCTATGCTGTAATCTTGGCTCATCAGATGGAAACACTTCCCAGGGGATCTCCCAAGGGTTGCAAATATGAAACTTCTTCTGCTATATTATTTATTTTTGAAGTCAGGGCTGTGGACCTACTCACTGACTTACAGTTTGAGATTGATGGCTCAGAGTAAGAATAGTCCTGGTCTCTATTTTAATGAGGCACAGAGAGAAAAGAAATCCATAGTGGCCACCTGACTTAGGCAAGGTCAAAAGGAGAATAATCAATGGGACCAGAAGTAAGCAATTTTTTGGCTACACTTGTTACAGCAGTTGTATAACAATACCCTGAAGCACAGGTGTAAAGGTCGATGTACATGCACCCTCTACTGGTTCCACTCCAAGTTCTTAACTACCTGGGTATAAGCTAATGATTCACAAGTTTAAAGGAACTGCACAAGATTGTGTAGGATTGTAATGAGACCATTTCCCTCTACCCCAGCCACCTGCCCTTCTGAACCTGTCCAATGTGTACTTTGCTCAGTCTTCTTGCCTGATTTATCTTTCTTCTTTCATGATTCCTTATATGGAGGCTTGGTTAGGGACAGAGTTAAAGCTGCCCCAAGGCATAATCTCATTCATTAGGACAAAAACCAACTTTTATTTTTCCAGTGGCTAATCTGATGAGGGAAAAAAAAGGGTAATAGTAATTCTAAGAAAGGAAAGTCACAAGGAGATCATTAACAGGACCTATTTTGTTCAAACCTGTTAGGAAGCTGGAAGGCAAAAAGATAATGGCAATCACATGTTAGAAAGTGCAGGTGGGAAAGGGGAGTCTTGTTAACCAGCAAACCTGTTTAGGCAGGTGAAGGCTGGCATGGCTGGGGGAAGAGGTGGCCAGGCAAGCAAGGGAAAATATTCAAGAATTAGAATATCAAGAAACCTAAAACGTGGTCTGGAGAGGGAGTGGTGTAAAAATATACAAGAGGGCTGGGTGCGATGGCTCACCTCTGTAATCTCAGCACTTTGGGAGGCTGTGGGTGGATCACAAGGTCAAGAGATTGAGACCATCCTGGCCAACATGGTGAAACGCAGTCTTTACTAAAAACACAAAAATTAGCTGGGGGTGATAGCTCATGCCTGTAGTCCAGCTACTTGGGAGGCTGAGGCAGGAGAATCTCTTGAACCCAGGATGCAGAGGTTGCCACAACCTCTTGCCCGCGCTACCCCAGCCTGGTGACAGAGGGAAACTCTGTCTAAAAAAAAAAAAAAAAAAAAAAAAAAAATATATATATATATATATATAATGTACAAGAGAAGCATAAAGGACAGTAATTATCCAGAATAGTGAAAGTAAAGGTTGCTGGCAAAATTCACTGAAAATCAAAATAATCTTAGTGAACACAAAAAGTATCAGTTAGGATTGTAATAGTTATTTTACACATATTAACTTATTTAATCTGTATAAACCTATCAAGTAAATATTACTAATATTACCCCCATTTATTTTTATTTATTTATTTATTTATTTTTAAGATGAGGTTTCACCGTGTTAGTCAGGCTGGTCTTGAACTCCCGACCTCAGGTGATCCACCCGCCTTGGCCTCCAAAATGCTTGGATTACAGGCGTGAGCCACCACGCCTGGCCTATTACCCCCATTTTATATAAAATAAAAGTAGGCCAACAGAGATCTAACCTGCCTCAAGATCTCACAGCTCATAAATGACAAAACTAAGTATTTAAACCTGGGTATCCTGGCTAGGCTTTAAGCCTTGGTGCTCTACTGTCTTTCTGACAAGAAGAAGAGAAGGGAAAGGTTCATGATGGGTTTCCTATGTTCGGGGAACTCATGATAGAAATACCGTATTCACAATGACTTCTTTTCTCTTATTGCATTTTCCCTAGTAAATAACATCGAAAGCAGGTCAGGTGGGTATTCCACTCCTGTTTTATGAATGGGAACATTAAGGGCTGGAGAAATTACATAATAATTTAGTGGAAGGTCAACTAAAGCTCTGCTCTCCTTGTCCTATAAAATACCTTCCACCTTGCCAAGTCTTCTATTGAAATCTGGAAATCACTCTTCATCCTAACCCCAATTGCCTAATTAAAAAAAAAAAAAGACTCTCAGTGCTCCTTTAGTTTTGAACCTGACAGATTTTAAATTACCAGTATTGTACCAGGCCAGTGTCTTGGTATTTGTTTTCCTTAGCTGAGAACAAAACTGGTTTATATCCTCCATTCTCATATCCCATCATCAAGCTGTGTGAGGACCCTTAGAGTATGATCAGCCTACCCAGGAGCCTCCCTCCCACAATCACTCGGTAATTAGATTTACAGAGCTGGAAAGGCTCTGAAATGAGTTTTTATTCCATTCTTATGAGATAGTGATATCACTGTAAACTAACATCTACTTTTCTTATCCCAGCCTGGCCAACATGATGAAACCTTATCTTTACTAAAAATACAAAAATTAGCTGAGTGTCACGGCGGGCACCTGTAATCCCAGCTACTCAGGATGCTGAGGCAGGAGCATTGTTTGAATCCAGGAGGGAGAGGCTGCAGTGAGCCAAGATCGCACCACTGTACTCCAGCCTGGGCAACAGAGAGAGACTCCATCTCAAATAATAATAATAATAATAATAATAATTTTCTTATGAAATATTTGGTATTAAGTAAAGATCACCTATTTAAGTACAAATCATTCTTACAGTATTCATTTGTTTTGTTTTGTTTTAGGTAGATTCTCACTCTGTCGCCCAAGCTGGAGTGCAGTGGCGCTATCTCAGCTCACTGCAACCTCTGTCTTCCAGGTTCAAGTGATCCTCCTGCCTCAGCCTCCTGAGTAGCTAGAATTACAGGTGCCTGCTATGACACCCAGCTACTTTTTGCATTTTTAGTAGAGACAGGGTTTCACCATGTTTGTTGTCCAGGCTGGTCTCAAACTCCTGGCCTGAAGTTATCAGTCAGCCTTGGCCTCCCAAAGTGCTGGGATTACAGGCGTGAGCCACGGCATCCAGCCCCATTTGTTTCTATAGATTTGCTTATTATGAGTATTCTGTGCTCTTGCGTGGGTGCCTGTTTTTACTCTGACCTTAGGCTTTGTTTTTGTGAGTGGCAAGACATTTCTCAATCGCATCACTACTTTACCAAAGAGAGAGAGAGAAAAAGAGAGAGAGAAAGGAACAAGACAAGAGGGAAAAGAAACAAAGAAGCCTATATATTTGTTTTTTAAAAATTTGGTTTTAAAATAATGTCTTTCTCACTTATCTATTTCAATGAGAAGTGAAGTCAGGGTGAAGAAACGTGTCACTGACAACACAGGAAAATTCTAATCTTCCAACTTGATTTCTCATCTTCAGATCTGTTTTCTCAGGAGATGTGATGGCTTTCCTGTTCATTTGGCAAACTCTCAGTCTTACCCCAATGATTAAGGATAAATGACCCAGAACCAGGAGAGTTGATTATCAACGTAGTGAAGGGGAGGGTTTCAAAGAGCAAGAAGGGGTTGTTAATCACATGGGGAGAGAAGAAGGGAGATTGGCAGGGTGACTTTCACCCTGCAACAGTCACCCTGGAGTGCTCTGGTGAAGGATTAAGAATATTACCAGTTTTCTGATGAAGAAAAGAACATATTTGGTCACCAGCAATCTGCCTTTGACCATCCTCAAAGCCAAGATTTTCATCACTGTCTAGAAAAATACCTCATTCAGAGGACACATAAGTCCTCTTTGAATGCCTTCTTTTTGGGAGCAGTGAGAGAAAGAAACTTAGAGATGTAGAAAGAATTAATGGTATAAAGGAAAGAAAGAAGGCAAAAGGTAGCAAATGTGGGGCCATAGAAATAGTAATAAGAATAGAGAAGAAAACCAGGAAAACAAAAGGGGAGGCAAAGGCCATAGAAAATAACAGCCAGAGAGAGGAAGAGAAGACGGAGAAAGAGAGAGAGAAAAGCTGATAAATTGCTGAGAAGTTTCTCTCCTTAAGAATTCTAAGTCAAGAAGTCAAATATGGCACAGAGCATGGAAAGGAGGCAATGGATGCCCAGTGCAAGATTCTGAAGAAGCCGGAATTCAGCCCGATGGGAGTCCGAGTTCATGTCGTGGCAGCCTCTGCCCTGGTGCATTTCATCTTGGTGAGTTCAGGGACGAAAAGGCAGAAAGATTGTCCTTTTCCACAGATTAATCAATTCTCAGAAGAATCTGAAAGGAAATGGACTGTGGGGTGGGGAGACATATACAGAGCCCTGAGGGTAGCAGGGAAATGAATAACTACAAAGTTTTGTTAGTATTCTGAGATTGTATAGATGCTTGTGTGACTGACGGCAATGTCCAGCAAAGGGGGGCAGAAATTAGAGTGAGCATGGAAACAAGCAGGATAGCTGTGGCACTTTAGAAGTGCCACTGAAGCATATTTCTCTCTTTTAGCATCTTATCACTCATCCCTCAAAATCCCAAAAAAATTATGAAAACTAGGCCTGTAATTCCCCTAAACAACATTTACCATATCAGATCTAATCCCATTCTAGCAGTTTAGGTGCCTCTAGTCTAGAAATAAGAGAGGGAGAAAATATTTTGAGCCCCACAGTGAATCAGAAGTCTCTGAGTAATCCGTTAGTGGAGAAAAGGGTCACTGGACTGAGGGATTCTAAACAATCGTCACAGGGAAGTTAATAGAGCCATGTCATCTAGCAAGAAGGAGAACAAATCAAGAAAACTGGACAGTATCAGTTTCCCGTATGCCCCTGTCCGGAGTGGGCTGTATGTTTTTCTTGCTAATAGACCTGTTAAAGTGGTGTCTGAAAATCCATTTTTTTCTTATATTTTCTTTTTGTTTCCTCTTCACTTCCTTTGCCTTCTCTTCCCTTCATTGTTCCTTTCTTTTCTCTTTGCAACAAACCTGAAAAGTGGCATTTTCTCTGTTGGGCACTTGAAGCTTCTCTTGCCTTTAGTGAAGAAAGCGAAAGAAAGTCCCAGGGTTGGGTGGAGGAAACACATTTTGTCATCCTTAGTAGCCGTCTCTTTTAAATGAAAAGTCAAACAGGGGTTTCCAAATTTTCTTCTTTTTTTTTTTTTTTTTTTTATGATGGGGTTTCACCATGTTGGCCTTGAACTGGTCTTGAACTCCTGACCTCAGGTGATCCACCCACCTCAGCCTCCAAAAGTGCTAGGATTACAGGCATGAGTCACCTCGCCTGGCTTCCCAAATGTTATCCGCAAGGGCTGGCTGTTAATCCTTTTGTAGGTCCCTCTCACCTGATACGTCTTGAGTATGTGTGTCTCTTTACCCCTTCACTGCCCACCACAAACTCCCAATAGTTACAAATCTGTTTCTTTTCTAAGGATCTTTGTGGTTGCTTTCCTGAAATATCAGATCACTCAAGTTATTAGAAGAGAGAAGCAGCTTATAGAATTGAGTTCACTTAAATGGTTTGTTGTTGTTGTTTTCAAAAAGGAGTTTTGCTTTTCTTGCCCAGGCTGGAGTGCAATGGCACGATATTGGCTCACTGCAACCTCTGCCTCCCAGGTTCAAGTGATTCTACTGCCTCAGCCTCCCAGGTAGTTGGGATTACAGACATGTGCCACCACACCTGGCTAATTTTGTATTTTTTTAGTAGAGACAGGGTTTCACCATGTTGGTCAGGCTGGTCTCAAACTCCTGACTTCAAGTGATCCACCTGCCTCAGCCTCCCAAAGTGGTGGATTACAGGCGTGAACCACCGCACCCAGCCTTAAATGGGTTTTTGAAAGAGGAAGTCACCTAAAACATCAGGTCGAAGAAGGAGTGAACTCTTCTTTTAGGAGTAGTAGAAGGGACTTGATAGCCATGCCAAGGAATCGTTGGAGAAACTTTGTCCCCAGTGCCATTAATTCATTCAGTACATATCGATGATAGAGTTTGCTTTGAGTTCTGTCTACATCAATAGGTGTGTACATTTGATCACATTACTTAAAACTCTGTACCTTAGTCCCTTAACCTTTCAAGATAAGGTTAAATATAGCCACCAAGAGGGTTATTGTGATTAAATGTTATAAAATATTAAGAGTTCATAGCCAGGTGCGGTGGCTCACACCTGTAATCCCAGCAGCACTTGGGGAGGCTGAGGCAGGTGGATCACTTGAGGTCAGGTGTTCGAGATTAGCCTGGCCAACATGGTGAAACCCCATCTCTACTAAAAATACAAAAATTAGCCGGGTGTGGTGGCATGCACCTATAGTCCCAGCTACTCAGCACGTTGAGGCAATAGAATTGCTTGAACTTGGGAAGCGAAGGTTGCAGTGTGATGAGATCATGCCATTGCACTCCAGCCTGGGGGACAGAGCAATACCGAAGAAAAAAAAAAGAGTTCTTAGCAGTCTGACTGGTATCTAGTAGCTATTCAATAAATAAGACCCTCTGCCCCACTCGCCCCCTCGCTTTCCCCTTCTTCTTTTGTATAGTCATTGTCAGAGTAAGAGGATAAAAAAGAGTAGTGGTGTAGAATTCCACTGGGCAGGAACTAGGAGGACGATAGCAATATCCCAAGGGACAGATATTTTCTACTACAAACACATTAACGTAAATGGCTGCCTCTCATACACAAAGGTGGTGATGGTTACCCACTGCCAAAACGACAGATGAGATATTTGTTCTTCAACGTTCCTTTACCTCAAGTACAAAGGCCTGCAAGTATGGGGGAGATGAAAATAGCAGTCCTAAATAGACTGCCCCTATGACTGTGACCTTCTTACTCATTCATCTAACACAGCACAACCATTAGTGATTATTGGTAGGCAGCTGAACACAGCAGACAGGACAATTTCCCTGTATAAGACAATTTCTCTTTCTACAGCTTTCTGGGACGAGATGTGAGGAAATCTGTGGCAACCCTGAACAGTAAGTATCTGAGAGTTTAAGCTGGGAGGATGGAGCGACAGACAAAAACATCACTACCCCCAAAAGAGGGTCAAGAGGTCACTAGACATCTATGACTTCCTTTTATTTTTTTTTTTTACTTAAGTAATGGATCTCATAGATGGGTTATCACAAAATAAAGACATGTGTTTGTGTCATCCTAAGCACTCAGAATAACACTGCTGATAGCACTGTTTTCTCCAAAGCCAATCTTCCCATCAAAGCAGCAGGATTAATCTCAATTTATATAGTCATAGGACTTGCAAAAGACATCCTTAGCCCTGTTTGTCAGTGACTCATCAGGACAGACTGGGTTTTGTATCTAGTCACTGGCGTATATATTTGGATGATTTCCAAAGTAACATTACTACTTTAAATTGGGAGAGTATTTTCTAGTTTTTATGGCATGTTAGCATTTATTGCAGACTTCATTTAGCTATCACTTTGATGTAGTTATCGACTAATCGAAGCCTGTCACATTTAGGTCTTATGTAGACACAGAGGACATGAAGATAACAATGCAAAAGAGTCATTCCACCTAAAGGAGATATAGGCTGGGGACGGTGGCTCACGCCTGTAATCCCAGCACTTTGGGATGCTAAGGTGGGCAGATCATGAGGTCAAGAGATCGAGACCACTCTGACCAACATGGTGAAACCCCGTCTCTACTAAAAATACAAAAATTAGCTGGGCGTGGTGGTGCGCACCTGTAATCCCAGCTACTTAGGAAGCTGAGGCAGGAAAATCTCTTGAACCCACGAAGCGGAGGTTGCAGTAAGCCGAGATCACACCACTGTACTCCAGCCTGGGCGACAGAGCAGGCGGGACTCCGTGTCTAAAATAAAATAAAAAATAAAGAAACTGGCTGGGTGTGGTGGCTCACGCCTGTAATCCAAGCACTTTGGAGGCCAAGACGGGCGGATCACCTGAGGTTGGGAGTTCAAGACCAGCCTGACCAACATGGTGAAACCCTATCTTTAAATAAGTAAATAAATAAATAAACTATAAAATAAACATTTTAAAAAGTAGGGGCACTTTGAATAAAAACTTGTTCAGGATGAAGGAAAATGCATATTTAGCCATGGGAAGGGTTTCTCAATAGCCAGGTCTGTTAAGCCCAGGAAAATGGTGATGGCCTTGATTACCTGTCACGTGCACATTGGATGTTGACTACTTGATACCTGCTGTCTGAGGTTTTACACATCTTCCACCATAGAAAGAATCCTTTCCTATAAACCAGAATCCAATTAGAACTAGAGGAGTTTTCAACAAGTAAGAAATGTGAGAAAGCCAAGAGGAGCCATTGTTCAGTGAAAAAAGACAAACTATATTTTCTATAAGTGTGTGGCCAGAAAATAGAAATAGATTCGCTAGATTTCAGTAGTAAAGAATTATTAAATGATAAAATTTGCTGCTCTTCAGAGATACACAAATACTCATCCTCCCTCACCCTCCAACTCCTGACCTTATCTTATACTCCTTCTCTCATACCATACCATTTTTTTTTTCATTCTTACAGAGAAAATTTACAATTGCCATAGTGAACTGTGAATATTAATTTAGCTTTCATCATGGTAAAGTTGGCTTCCACTTTTTTCCTTCTTCCTGTTTGGCCTCAGTGGATATGCATATTAGTTTTGATCCTGGATGTGGAAAATTAGGGTACTCTTTATGGTGGGTGTGATATTGTGAAATACATATTTAATTTTGTCCCTATCTCCTAGCATACAACTTCGAAAATCCCTGGAGTCCTCAAAGCAAGAAGTCTCATTTTGCATGCCAGTTAGTTGTCTGGTGGCTGGCAGCTCCTAGGTAGATTCAGGATGGGACTGGTCATTGGAAAGACCAAGGCAGAATCCTTAAAGCCCCACCCCTCAACATCCAGGGAAAGTAGAGGGGCTGAAGGTTAAGTTGACCATCAATGGCCAATGATTTAATCAATCATGCCTACATAATGAGGCTTTCATGAAAATCCCAAAGGATGGATTTGGAGCGTTTCTGTACAGCTGAACAGGTGGAGGTTTCTGGAGGGTGATGCACTTGGCAGGCATGGAAGCTCCGTGCCTCTTCCCACGTGCTTTGCCCTACGCATCTCTTCATCCGCATCCTTGGTAAGATGTAATAAACTGTAGATGTAAGTGTTTCCCTGAGTTCTGTGAGCTGCTCTAACAAATTAATGCAACCACAAGAGGGGAGTCATGGAACCCCCAATTTATAGCCAGTAGGTCAGAAGCACAGGCAAAAAAAACTCGTGATTGGCATCAGAATTCTGGGGAGCAATCTTAGGGACTGAGCCCTCACCCTGTGGGATCTGATACTATCTCCAGGCAGGTAATGTTGGAACTGAATTGGATCAGAGGACACTCAGCTGTCGTCGGTTTCTGAAAGATTGCTTGCTTGTGGTGTGTGGGGAAATCCCCACCCAGCCACAGCTGGTGTCAGAGGGTTGGGAGAGTACAGCAGGAAGAAGCTAAGTTTCTTTTTTCCTACATTCTCAGTGGGAGTGTTGCAACAGCTTGCAAAAGATAAATTACAAATGTGATTGTACGCCTTTCATATTCATAACTGAAATTTTCTTTATGTTTACATTTCACTGACCTCAAATATACACAAGCCTTAACTTTCACATCCATTTTCAAAGTCACTCTTTGTAAACCTGCATTCCAAGTGCTTTCTTGGTATCTTTTATCATAAGTGTTTACAATAGGCACAGATACGTTTTCTATGAACACTACTAATGATCACTGCTTTCGCTTGTTTTATAGTAATTTACAAAATGACTTGCGCAGTGCCATCTCTATTATGAAGTACTATTTAAAGCTTATCATTTGGCAAAACATTCAACTAGCTACATTGAATGTTAGCAACATAACCCACGGCGCTTTTATTATAACTAGGTATCACATCATATTGTAACTCATATTTCTGAGTCTGGAGTTATAACAAGGATTGACTATATTTTTAATGTGGAAAACTTTATTATTTCTTTATAGTTGCCTAACCACAGACTGGGTACATCTCTGGTATATATGGTAAGTTTCACTTATAATACCCAGAAAGACACTGTATTCCTTAAGGCCATTAAAAATGACAGCCTGCCTACTTACTTAGCATCTCATGGAGTAAGATTTCATTATTTCACCACTACCTATGTGACAATATGTCAGGATTTCCTTTGTCTTTTCTTTCTTTATTTCTTTTCTTTTTTTTTTTTTTTTTTGAGATGGAGCCTCGCTTGGAGTGCAGTAGTACAATGTCAGCTCACTGCAACCTCCGCCTCCCGGGTTCAAGTGATTCTTCTGCCTCAGCCTCCTGAGTAGCTGGGATTACAGGCAGGCACCACCACGTCCAGCTAATTTGTGTATTTTTAGTAGAGACGGGGTTTCATTATGTTGATCAGACTGGTCTCAAACTCCTGACCTCATGATCTCTCCATCTCAGTCTCCCAAAGCGCTGGGATTACAGGCGTGAGCCACCGCACCCGGCCGGGATTTCCTTTTTCTATACCATCTCCTCTACAAGCATCAAAACATTATTGTGTCCTTCCATTGGAGTCTTTCTAGAAATATCTCTACAAAGGAGATGATTTTAGTGAATCAAAACTCAGACCCTGACCAGGTGTGGTAGCTCACGCCTGTATTCCCAGCACTTTGGGAGGCCAACACAGACAGATTGCTTTGAGGGCAGGAGTTTGAGACCGGCCTGAGCAACATAGTGAAGCCCTATCTCTATTAAAAATACACACACACACAAAAAAAATTAGTCAAGTGTGGCGGCATGTGCCTATAGCACTGGCTGCTCGGTAGGCTGAGATTGTGTCACTGCACTCCAGGCTGGGCAACAGAGAGAGACTCTGTCTCAAAAAAGAGAAAAAAAAAGCAGTCTCCCCAAACTACCTTAAATGTCTTATTATTTGTTCTAATGAATTGACTTACTCCAGCTGACAAAATAAGGAGGTATATATGTAAAGCAAAAGCTTTGAAATTAAAATTATAAATTAGAATATTTATAATTATTCTATAAAATATTCAAACAAGAATCAAAACACAGACATTGAAGACTGGTTACAGCAGAACTAGGAAAAAAGCCAAATCCCAGAACTCCCACTCGCCCCGTGGACTCTTGCAGGTTGCTGGTTGTGATTGGCGCGCTGCTTCTCCTGTGTGGCCTGACGTCCCTGTGCTTCCGCTGCTGCTGTCTGAGCCGCCAGCAGAATGGGGACAATGGGGGCCCACCACCCTATGAGGTCACCGTCATTGCTTTCGACCATGACAGCACTCTCCAGAGCACTATCACATGTGAGTACACTGACCTTTTAAAAACCTGGGAGAAGACCCGATTTAAATGAATAATGAAAAGGGTGCGAAGGCATAGAACACTGATGGAGTGGTATTAAAGATCCCAGGACTCATAATAGTTTCAATGTCCAGAAGTCTGATGGTGCAGTGACCTGGGCTCTCACTGAAGCTGTATTCTGAAGGATCTATCTGGCTGACGATAAAGAAAGAAGTGAAGTATTGGAGACTATTGGAAATATTGAACAGGAAGAATTAGCCAGTTTATAAGCAGTTACTTTGCTAAAAGCTATTTTGAACTCCAAACAGATCCCTTTTTCAAAATGTCTTGAATTTTGTGGAAACCTCCTTTTGCTATTGTCTATACTATTTTATATTTTTAAATAAATTAATGGCATATACTTTCAGTTCTTTATTCTTCAAGTCTTGATACACTAAATTTTAGCCTTAACATTTTCTCAATAATTATAAGACACTTTCCCTTTTCTCCTGAGGTTCTGTTCTTTCCATTATGTTCTTCTTTTTTTTTTTTTCTTCTTTTTTAGATTAAGTCTCACTCTGTTGCCCAGGCTGGAGTACAGTGGCGTGATCTCAGCTCACTGCAACCTCCACCTCCTAGGTTCAAGCAATTCTCTGCCTCAGCCTCCCGAGTAGCTGGGATTACAGGTGCCCACCATAATGCCTGGCTATTTTTTGTATTTTTAGTAGAGATGGGGTTTCACCATCTTGGCCAGGCTGGTCTTGAACTCCTGACATCGTGATCCACCTGCCTTGGCCTCCCAAAGTGCTGGGACTATAGGCGTGAGCCTCCGTGCCCAGTCAAAATGGTTACTTTCTTTTTTTTTTTTGAGACAGAGTCTCCCTCCATTGCCCAGGCTGGAGCGCAGTGGTGGGATCTCAGCTCACTGCAACCTCTGCCTCCCAGGTTCAAGCGATTCTCATGCCTTAGCCTCCTGATTTGCTGAAATTACAAGCAGCCACCACCATGCCCGGCTAATTTTTTTTTTTTTTTGTATTCTTCATAAATACAAGGTTTTACCATGTTGGCCAGGCTGGTCTCAAACACCTGACCTCATGACCTACCTGCCTCTGCCTCCCAAAGTGCTGAGATTGCAAGCATGAGCCACTGTGCCTGGACTATGTTCTTTCCTAAAATTGAGGAACTGGCAGAACACCAGCTGGAAAACATGGATATTTATTTTGAAAAGAGAATGATGGCTGGGCACACCTGCAATCCTAGCACTTTGGGAGGCTGAGGTGGGTGGCTGACTTGAAGTAAGGAGTTCAAGACCAACCTGGTCAACATGGTGAAACCTTGTCTCTAGTAAAACTACGAAAACTGGCTCGGTGCAGTGACTCACGCCTGTAATCCCAGACTTTGGGAGGCTGAGCTGGGTGGGTCATTTGAGGTCAGGAGATCGCAACCAGTCTGGCCAACATAGTGAAACCCCATCTCTACTAAAACACAAAAATCAGCCAGGCATAGTGGCACACACTTGTAATCCCAGCTACTTGAGAGGCTGAGGCAGGAGAGAATAGCTTGAACCTGGGAGGTGGAGGTTGCAGAGAGCTGAGATTGTGCCACTGCACTCCAGCCTGAGCGACAGACGGAGACTCTGTCTCAAAAAAAAAAAAGAAGAAAGAAAGAAAAGAAAAAGAAAATGAAAAGAAAGAAAAGAAAATAGATAAGGTAAAAATAAATATTCCTAAGGAGTCTATAGTGTCCAGGGCTGGGGGAAGGGGATCTATGTCTGAAAGGGGAAAGGGCAGAGTTGAGATGCAGGACCATTCTTTAGATTATTTGAGGATACCAGAGAAAACAGGTCCTTCCAGCAGGGCAGGAAGCTGGGTTGTACACATGCTTCCAAGATATTCATAAAGTTTGTGGCAAGCAGTGACAATGAGTTTGAACACTTGTTAAAAATGAAGGGACAGGCCAGGCGCAGTGGCCCACGCCTGTCATCCTAGCACTCTGGGAGGCCGAGGTGGGTGCATTGCCTGAGCTCAGGAGTCTGAGACCAGCCTGGGCAACATGATGAAACCCTGTCTCTACTAAAACACAAAAGAGATTAGCCGGGCTTGGTGGCCGGTACCTATAGCTTCAGCTACTAGGGAGGCCGAGGTAGAAGAATTGCTTGAACCGGGGAGGCAGAGGCTGCAGTGAGCCGAGATCCTGCCACTGCACTCCAGCCTGGGTGACAGAGTGAGACTCCATCTCTACAAAAAAAAAAAAAAAAAAAAAAAAGAAGAAGGGATAGGGTCAGGCATGGTGGCTCATGCCTGTAATCCTAGCACTTTGGGAGGCCGAGGTGGGTGGATCACCAGATCAGGAGTTCAAGACCAGCCTGGTCAACAAGGTGAAACCCCGTCTCTACTAAAAATACAAAAATTAGCTGGGTGCAGTGGTGGGCGCTTGTAATCCCAGCTACCCAGGAGGCTGAGGCAGGAGAATCACCTGAACCTGGGAGGCCGAGGTTGCACTTAGCTGAGATCATGCCACTGCACTGCAGCCTGGGTGACAGAGGGAGACTCCATCTCAAAAAAAAAAAAAAAAAAAAGGAAGAAACAGTGAGTGTGAAGAAGTAAGTCTCTGCTGTCTGAGGGTGTCCCATTTCCCTTAGTTCCTTAGCTCTGTTCCTTCTTTCTTCACAGCTCTGCAGTCGGTTTTTGGCCCTGCAGCTCGGAGGATCCTGGCTGTGGCTCACTCTCACAGCTCCCTGGGCCAACTGCCCTCCCCTTCGGACACCCTCCCAGGGTATGAAGAAGCTCTTCACATGAATCGCTTCACAGTAGCCAGGTGTGGGCAGAAAGCACCTGATCTACCCCCAGTCCCTGAAGAAAAGCAGCTGCCTCCAATAGAGAAGGAGTCAACATGAATAGGACCCTCTTGGAACTGACCGGAGCTGTGATTTTATAAATAGGGGTAGAGGTATGCCCAGAGTCTGTGGGTAAATGGATCATATTCTCTGCTAACCCTCAGAAGTTTTAGGATGGCTCTGACACCATCATTCTATGGGAAAGATGGGTTCTGACTCTTCATTCACGAGCCTTTATATTTTCTGATACAGAATGCTCTAACTGGGAACTCTGATTTTTTATCCAATGGCTGAAATCTGCAAGTAATCTCTAGTCACACTGATTACTACTAAACCGGGAAATCATCAAGGTGTCTTGAATCCCTTCAACTATTGAGTGCATATAAAATTCCTGTACCCACATGATACTGTAAGTTGTGTTTCTGTCAGCTAATACATGCGGTAAACTGGAAAAGAAAGACAGCAGTGTCAGCACAACCATCGATATTAATGCACTGAATGCATTCATCTTTCCTCCTGAGACAGCAATAGATTTTACACTGAATGACAATGATCATCTTAGCACAACGTACCCACCCGGATATCTAAAATCCATGGATGACATTGCTGACATGGGCTAAGATAACACAGTATAGTATTCAAGTGCCAAATATCAGTCTTTCTTTCTCTCTGTTCCTACCCATCAGCAGTATGAAAAACTCCATACTGTGCAAGCAACAGATTAATTCTTCAGTTCCTCTGCACTGCAAACACCTACGTGTGCACACATGCATGTACACATGAATCCAGTTTCAACTTTAAAGGAATAGTGTTGCTTTGCTGCTTTCCTGTTTTGTCTGGACCACCTAAAGCCACAACACCCCTATAGTGACACACGCTTGTCTCTAGTGGTGGCCCTCACTGCCACCTAGTGGAGGCATGGTGGAAAATACACTCTCTCCTTTGAGCCTATCTGCAATTCTCTCCAGTTGTTGGAGCAAAAAGTAAATGCTGAACTAAGCCTGGATGGGATGCTTCCCAATCTATGCATATAACATATCACCACCAGAAGTATAATTACTGGAAAATCAAAAAAGTGATGCACATTTGGGGAAAAACTACTCACCTTAGATAAGTCACCAAAATCCTCTTTTTGTTGAGATTGAGTTTTGCCCTTATAGCCCAGACTGGAATGCAATGGCACGATCTGGGCTCACTGCAACATCTGCCTCCTGGGTTAAGCGATTCTTTTGCCTTATTTCCCAAGTAGCTGGGATTACAGGTTCCTGCCACCACACCCAGCTAAATTTTGTATTTTTAGCAGAGACGAGGTTTCAGCATATTGGCCAGGCTGGTCTCGAACTCCTGACCTCAGGTGATCCTCCCACTTCGGCCTCCCAAAGTGCGGGAATTATAGGCCTGACCCACTGCTCCCAGCCTGAAATCTTTAAAACAGTTTTCTCACCTAAAAAACAGGGAATAATAACACCTCAGAAGGCTGTTGTCAAGTTCAAAGAAGTTAAATATCTGTGGCGTGATTTGTAAAGTGCTACGCATATGTACGTTATTCTTCCTACTGTCATCTAACCTTCGTTTGCCTGCTATGACTCCTCTGAGAGCTGTGTTCCCATTTATCCTTTTGCCAGCTACGTTACTGTTGTAGCACCTGAAGTGGCTTTATTTTTTTCAATAAATATTTGTTGATTGAGGTAAAAACAACAGATGTAAGTGATTCCTTTTACTACGTTCGGTGTAGAGGTAAGGAATATTTGAGAAAACTAATTGTTTATTAGGCAATTAATTAGCTCCAGTAGTCAGGGAGGCAACACAGAGCCAGGATTGGCTGATTCGGGCAGATCCTTATTAACTACATTCTTGAAATACTCACTCAGCCCAGAGGGAAAAATGTTCTGAGTATAACCTGCTGGTGATCTGAATTTATCCTGAGTCATTTAACAAATTGGCTCTGGGAATTATTGAAATGCATGAATTGCTTGCTAATAGCTCCTGAAGTGACCTTGTTTTATTGCTGCCAGATGAATCATTTAGTCATCACAGACACAATCCAGAAAACATTCCAGGCTCTTCCTTTAAGGCACCAAGACACCACAGACTTGAAAAAGGTAAAACGTAGCCAGGCACGGTGGCTCACGCCTATAATCCCAGCACTTTGGGAGGCTGAGGTGGGTGGATCGCCTAAGGTTGGGAGTTTGAGACCAACCTGACCAACATAGAGAAACTCCATCTTTACTAAAAATACAAAATTAGCCAGGCATGGTGGCACATGCCTGTAATCGCAGCTACTCGGGAGGCTGAGGCAGGAGAATTGCTTGAACCCAGGAGGTGGAGGTTGCTGTGAGCCGAGATCGTGCCATTGCGCTCTAGACTGAGCAACAAGAGCAAAACTCCGGCTAAGAAAAAAGAAGATAAAACATTCATTGGCATTAGAAAATCTTGGGGAAAATCTTGGCTACGAT
Organism: Sapajus apella; assembly: GCF_009761245.1. Lineage (NCBI taxonomy): Eukaryota > Metazoa > Chordata > Mammalia > Primates > Cebidae > Sapajus > Sapajus apella. The sequence goes on along the minus strand of NW_022437026.1, from coordinate 834,935 downwards.
ATCTTATTCTAAAGGCATCTCTCTTCCCCACACTGTCTCTCTAGCGCCCACCATCTATTTGAAACATAAAATCACTTCCAACCATGACACACTACTCTGTCCTGCCTCCATCCCATAGTGTGTCTTTTCCTAATCTGCTTCACATGTGCTGCTCCTCAGCCACGTGGTGTCTCTCACTCCCATAACCCTCCCATTTGGTCACTAGCTATTTGCACACTTTTGGCCTCAATTCTTTGTTCTTTTTCCTTTTTTTTTTTTTTTTTTTTTTTTGAGATGGAGTTTCGCTCTTGTCATCCAATCCAGGCTAGAGTGCAGTGGTGCAATCTTGGCTAACTGCAACCTCTGGCTCCCAGGTTCAAGCGATTCTCCTGCTTCAGCCTCCCAAGTAGTTGGGATTACAGGCGCCTGCCACCACGCCCAACTAATTTTTTGTATTTTTAGTAGAGACAGGGGTTTTGCCATGTTGGGCAGGCTGGTCTCAAACGCCTGACCTCAGGTGATCTGCCCACCTCGGCCTCCCAAAGTGCTGGGATTACAGGCGTGAGCCACCGCGCCCAGCCGGCCTCAATTCTTTCTATACTGAATCTAATACATCTGTTAATCATCACTATCACCATCACTATTGTTCTCAATTTTTTTAAATTTTCTAAAAAATCTTTTTAAGCCGGGCGCGGTGGCTCAAGCCTGTAATCCCAGCACTTTGGGAGGCCGAGGCGGGTGGATCACGAGGTCAAGAGATCGAGACCATCCTGGTCAACACGGTGAAACCCCGTCTCTACTAAAAATACAAAAAAATTAGCCGGGCATGGTGGCGCGTGCCTGTAATCCCAGCTACTCAGGAGGCTGAGGCAGGAGAATCGCCTGAACCCAGGAGGCGGAGGTTGCGGTGAGCCGAGATCGCGCCATTGCACTCCAGCCTGGGTAACAAGAGCGAAACTCCGTCCCCCAAA
>NW_022437026.1:824860-833885 GCF_009761245.1 Sapajus apella | reverse complement strand
AACCAGTATTTAAAGATTTAAAAAAATCTTTTTAAAAAGATTTTTTTAAATCTTTAAATACTGGTTTGGCTGGGCAGAGTGGCTCACGTCTGTAATCACAGCACTGTGGGAGGCCAAGGTGGGTGGATCGAAGTCAGAAGTTCCAGACCATCTTGGCTAACATGATGTAACCCGTCTCTACTAAAAATACAAAAATTAGCCAGGTGTGGTGGGGTGGTTCTGCAGTCCCAGCTACTCAGAAGGCTGAGGCAGGAGAATCACTTGAACCCAGGAGACTGATGTTGCAGTGAGCTGAGATGGCACTACTACACTCCAGCCTGGGTGATAGAGTGAGACCCAGTCTCAAAAAAAAAAAAAAAAGAAAAAAAAAACCTGATTCAGTGGAGCCCACTGATTTCTCTTCAATGCCCACATTGCTGGGAAGTCTTGGAAAAAAATCTCAACTCTACTGATTAAGGTTACTATAAAATCAAGGTGTCCAACATCACCAGGGCCATGTAGCAGTCTTTCTAGGTTTCTTCTTGGAATTTCTCCATTTCTTTTAGTAGGTCTTCAAATTTCATACCCACACTGTATTACCAAACTCATTAATTCCAGGCAAGGAACTTGTTCTCCCAGTTGAGTGAGAGAACAAAAGCCTTCAGGTTACTTTGTGCGCCAAGGCTACAAACATCTATAGAGCCATATCTAGCCTTTTCTTCTTCCTTCTGGTCTACTTGAAATAGATGTCCTTCCTTCTGCCCAGTAGTAATAATTTTAGTTGTGCTTACATTTACATTCATTTAATAGCATGTGTGTATGTATGTTCAGCAAATATGATGTAAGAAATTATGTATTGGCCAGGCACAGTGCCTGACACTCATAATCCCAGCACTTTGGGAGGCCAATGTTGGCGGATCGCTTGAGGCCAGGAGTTCGAGACCAGCCTGGCCAACATGGCAAAACCCCATCTCTACTAAAAATACAAAAAAAATTTAGCCAGATGTGGTGGTACGCACGTGTAATCCCAGCTACTTGGGAGACTGGGGCAAGAGAATCACTTGAACCCGGGAGGCAGAGGTTGCAGTGAGCAGACATCGTGCCATTGCACTCCAGCCTGGGCGACAAGCAAAACACCATCTCAAAAAAAAAAAAAAAAGAGGAAAAAAAAATTATGTACCAATAATAGTGTGGAGCATGCAAAACAAATGGCCTCTGCCTCTCAGTCTTCACAGAGTTTACATTTTAGAAAGGGGAAATAATATTAAGAAAGAGCAAGATAAAATAATAGCAGATTTAAAAATACAAAGAGCTAAACAAAGACTGAGAGAGGACAACAGATAGGAGAGGGTAGAGGATACTTGGGAGAGGCAAAGTGAGGCAGAAGCATTTTCGAAGCTAAGAAAAGCCTTCGTAAATCTGAAAAACTTCAAACAAACAAATGTACTAACAGTAGAGGCTGAGCGTGATGGCTCACACCTATAATTCCAGCACTTTGGGAGGCTGAGGTCAGGAGTTCAAGACCAGCCAATATGGTGACCCCCATATCTACTAAAAATACAAAAATTAGCTGGGTATGGTGGTACACACCTATAGTCTCAGCTACTCTGGAGGCTGACACAGGAGAATTGCTTGAACCTAGGAGGCAGAGGTTGAAGTGAGCCAAGATCGCACCAGGCTGCACTCCAGCCTGGGCAACAAATCGAGACTCTTTCTAAAAGAAAAAAAAAAAAAAAAAAGAAAGAAAGAAAGAGAGAGAGAGAGTAGAGTAGCTGATTATAGGGAGCAAGGGGACAGTTACAGGAAACAGTTCAAGAGGAAGAAGAAACCTGCACACAAGAAGTCTAGACTATATTTCACATGCGTTGAGAAGCCGTAGAAGGATTTTTTTTTTTTTTAGACAGAGTTTTGCTCCTGTCACCCAGGCTGGAGTGCAGTGACGCTATCTCAGCTTACTGCAATCTCTGCCTCCCAGGTTCAAGGGATTCTCCTGCCTCAGCCTCCTGAGCAGCTGGGACTACAGGCATGCACCACCACGCCCTGCTAAGTTTTTTTGTCTTTTCATTAGAGATGGGTTTTGCCACGTTGGCCAGGATGGTCTTGAACTCCTGGCCTGAAGCAATCTACCCACCTTGGCCTCCCAAAGTGCTGGGATTACAGGCATGACCCATCATGCCAGGCCTTCCTATCACTTTTTACTTATGAGGACTAAGTTCTGATTTCTTTTATCTTGCCCTAATTCCTATCTAAGTGGTCTGGGGAGTCATGCCCTACAAACCATAAATTCTCATCAGATGGGTTTTATTTAACTCTGTATATCATGACTTACTTTCCCATCTGACTCTGGCATAACATGTGACAAAGAAGAAAATCAAAATATTTTACACCAAAACATGTTTCTTTGCCATATTTTGAAATGGCCCTGCAAAGCTGTCCTTTGTGGGAGGAAAATTTGCATCTATAAAGAATCTCAGGCCAGGCGCGGTGGCTCAAGCCTGTAATCCCAGCACTTTGGGAGGCCGAGGCGGGTGGATCACGAGGTCAAGAGATCGAGACCATCCTGGTCAACACGGTGAAACCCCGTCTCTACTAAAAATACAAAAAATTAGCTGGGCATGGTGGTGCGTGCCTGTAATCCCAGCGACTCAGGAGGCTGAGGCAGGAGAATTGCCTGAACCCAGGAGGCGGAGGTTGCGGTGAGCCGAGATCGCGCCATTGCACTCCAGCCTGGGTAACAAGAGCGAAACTCCGTCTCAAAAAAAAAAAAAAAAGAATCTCAGCCGGCCACAGTGGCTCATATTTGTAATCCTAGCACTTTGGGAGGCTGAGGCGGGCAGATCACCTGAGGTCAGCAGTTTGAGACCAGCCTGGCCAACATGGCGAAACCTGTCTCTACTAAAAATACAAAAATTAGCCAGGAGTGGTGGCAAGCACCTGTAATCCCAGCTACTTGGGAAGCTGGGAGTGAGCCAAGATTGTGCCATTGCACATCAGCTTGGACAAAAAGAGTGAAGCTCCATCTCAAAAAAAAAAAAAAAAAAAAAGAAAATCTCTATTAACATAGCTAGATCTTTTCTTCCAGGCCCGCCCAATCCTAAAGAGATTAAGAAAGAGTTAGCCGGGTGCGGTGGCTCATGCCTATAATCCTAGCACTTTGGGAGGCCGAGGTGGGTGGATCACCTGAGGTCAGGAGTTCAAGACCAGCCTGGCCATCATGGTGAAACTCCATCTTTAAAAAAAATAAAATTAAAAAAAAAAAAAACAAAGAAAGAGTCTAGCACCTTTTAAAGATCTAAACAGGAAACATGTGTCATCTATCAGCTCTAAGGGCAGCCACTTACAAGACTTCAAAACAACCTTGGTCTCTACAGTCTTTTATCTTAACCTGAACATTTCCTTTCTATGGATCCCAGGTCTTTGGACAAACTCAACAAATTGTCAACCAGAAAATGCTTAAAATTTGCCTGGAACGCACATCCTCCCCACAACTCCACGGGTACTCCGCCCGCTTTGAGTTGTCCTACCTCTCTGGATCAAACTAATATATTACTGAAATGCATTTTATTGATGTTTCACGCCTCCCTAAAATGTACCAAGCTGCATCCCAACCACCTTGGGCACACGTTCTCAGGACATCCTGAGGGCTGTGTCACGGGCCATGGTCACTTGTATTTGTCTCAGAATAAATCTCTTCAAATATTTTATAGAGTTTGGCTCTTTTAGTTGACACTTGCCAAAACGGAAACTCGTGGAGTCAGGGCTGTGTCCGGTGTGTTGTCAATTTCTGAAAGAAGGTGTTGACATGAGCATACCAGGAGGAAGTGACCCTCACAGCACAAAGCTCCTAATCTGTGAGATAAACCTGAAAGATGAGCGTGAATTAATTTTACGCAAAGACAAACAAACTCTCCTTCAGTGGGGAGGACGTCTACAGCGTTCTGCAGCTGTGATGACTAGCTGTCTGTGCTTTAGAGGCAAATACAACAGTACAGAGTGTGTTGCAGTAAGTAGCCTGTTTTCCCTCCAGGTCTAGCTCAGGAACTGCAGCATCAGTTCTAACAGAGTTGGCCTTGTAGGTACAGCTGTAAGATCTTTATCAGAGGGACTGATTAGTTAATCTGTTAAGCTATTTATTTGCATATGAAAGTATGGAAATACAGCAAAAACAGGAATTATTTTAAAAATTTAAGCGGCAGGAAATTAAAATGGCTAAATCTGGGGAAGGCACGTTTTATTTTCTTTTCCTTGGGTGTTTGAAATGGAAGTTCGAGATAGATCCTCAGCGCCGGCGCCGCAAAGAAAAATTAGCACTGAGACAAAGGATCAGCAGGAAGGGTACTCTCGCTAGCCATCTTGCCACAAAAGTACAATGAATAAAGGAACACACACAAATTTACCCCTTAGGCATTTGGGATCATCCTTACTGCTGTGTCTGATCTCCGTTGGCTGGAGTCAGACCTCACAATCTAAAACCCAATTGGCTAACAACTTAAAACCCTTTTAAGCAGGTAAAAGCAATGGAGAGCTGGGACATGCCTGTGAGCACATCCAGCACAGGTATCTTGGTTAAAGTACAAGGACATAGAATGTACTACGTGCCTGTAAGCATGGCATGTCTAACAGCTACATAGGACGGGGCTTAACAAAGTTATAGCGCACTTATTCTTTAACAAGAAAGGAAACTTTAAAAAGGAACTTTTCTACCTTCCCACATTGGGTAAAGCAGCTTGACTGGAAGATAACAAAGAGATCAGGGTGAGACATCTGCCCTTGAGCAAGCCAACTGGGAAAACGATTTCAGTGATTTAAGGATTGTCTAAGATACATGGAGAGTTCAACTTTGGAAAATACATGACATGCTGTCACTGAGTAGTGGTGGCCAGTGTCCTTCCATTGGCATCTCCGTCTTGGTTAAGCCAGAATTGCACTATTTCCCACCCCAGCGTGCCTCACAACTTTAGGAGTCTGTGAAGGGTACTATGAAAGTAAGCAGTGTTGAATCAAAAGGATGATAGAATTTTAAACATTAAATACATGGTGTAATGGCATTTTCTGTTTATAAAAAAAAGACAGAAAAAATGAGAATGTGAATCATGGAGACTGCCAAAAATTCCAGGAGTGATGTTATAGGAATTAACCTGGATGACAGGTTGGCTTCTTTTTATGGAAGGCATTAAATGTGAGCTTAAGCAGTTTAGACTTTATCCTGCAGTCCATGAAAGCCATTGCAAGTTCTTGAAGAGGGAAAAAGGATAATGTAACTTTTAAGATGCTTTGGCTGTCACTAAAAGATGAATAAGAGAGGTAAAATACAGGAGACAGGGAGACCATTATGGTTACAGACCTACCCCAAGGCAGTATTTCTTTTTCTTTTTTTTTTTTTTTTGAGACAGTTTCCCTCCTGATGCCCAGTCTGGAGTGCAATGGCGAGATCTTGGCTCACTGCAACCTCCGCCTCCCAGGTTCAAGCCTCCCAAGTAGCTGGGACTACAGGGATGTGCAACCATACCCGGCTAATTTTGTATTTTTAGAGAGAGGGGGTTTCTCCATGTTGGTCAGGCTGGTCTCAAACTCCCAACTTCAGGCAATCCATCTGCCTTGGTCTCCCAAAGTGCTAGGATTACAGGCATGAGCCACTGTGCACGGTGACAATATTTCTTTCTTTTCTTTTTGTTTTGTTTTGAGACAGAGTCTCAAACTGTCGCCCAGGCTGGAGTGCAACGGTGCAATCTCGGCTCACTGCAACCTCCGCCTGCTGGGTTCAAGCAATTTTCCTTCTTCAGCCTCCTGAGTAGCTGGGATTACAGGTGCACACCACCACACTAGGCTAATTTTTTGTGTTTTTAGTAGAGACAAGGTTTCACCATGTTGGCCAGGCTGGCCTCAAACTCCTGACCTCATGATCCACCCATCTCGGCTTCCCAAAGTGCTGGGATTACAGGCGTGAGCCACGGCAGCTAGGCTGGCAATATTTCTTTAATTTCTATGATAAGATCTTAATTATGAACAAAGATATGAAATAAGGCAGATTCAGCTAATGCCCCTTCTCTTTCAGCCTCCCAGTACCAAACCTTACATTGTTTATGTTGCCCTTTGGTTCTTGCTGTTCCTGTTTGATAAGTGATATCAGTGATCCAAGTATCTAGCCTTTTCTTGAGTCCCAGTTTGTATATCGAACTTACCTATACAGGATCTCTCTTGTGCTCTTCTCTTACACTACAGTTAGGACCTATGCACCCCTCGAATATTAATACTAACTACCATAAGTGATAAAGTTGAGTCCTATCCTCTGCCTTCCAAACAGTTGTAACTTCAAACTCAGTAAACATCAAAGTTGATAAATGCAAATCCAATTCAATGAGAAAAAAACGTTCATTAAGAGGCTGGGCATGGTGGCTCACATCTGTAATCCTAGCCCTTGGGAGGCCAAGGCAGGTGGATCACCCGAAGTCAGGATATTATATGTAAATTTTCAGTGCTGCAAAAGAAGTAGAACTCGAATACAAATTTTCTCAGCAAGGCAATTTACTTCTATTTTTTCTTGTTTTTGGCAATTTACTTCTATGGAAGAGTATATCTCATAGACGGAGCAATGGTGAGCACACCTGGATAAGGGAGGAGAAAGCGTTCTTATTCCTGATGCAGGTAGCCCCTACTGCTATGTCATTCCACTATTAGCTACGGTTGGACTGCACAGGTCTAAACTAATTCGAATTGGCAATTTTATTTTATGTTATTATTTTTTTATTTTTTAAAAAAGGGTTTTCTCCATGTTGGTCAGGTTGGTCTCAAACTCCCAACCTCAGGTAATCCACCCACCTTGGCCTCCCAAAGTGTTGGGATTACAGACACAAACCACCTCGCCCAGCCCAATTGGCTATTTTAAAGAGAGCAGGGGTTTGAGCCAGAGTGGAGGGGGTGGGTAGTTTGACAGGAAGGATGGTTACAGACAGGTCAGAGCAGGTGACCAGGGGTGACTCAGATCAAAGCAGGTGACCAGGGAAACAGACGTGATCTGCTGATTAGAACTGGTGAGAAAGTTATTTATGAAACTAGAAAACCAGAGGTAAGGGGGCACAGAGAACCAGAAAGTTAAACCTTAAAATGGAGAATTAAAGAATAAGAGAGCTGAACATACTGACATACTGATTCTTTGAAGAGAAACTCAGAGTACACTATATCTAACAAGGAGTTCAAGACCAGCCTGACCAACATGGTGAAACCTTGTCTCTACTAAAAATACAAAATTAGCAGGGTGTGGTGATGCTTGCCTGTAATCCCAGCTACCTGGGAGAATGAGACAGGAGAATCACTTGAACTCAGAAAGCGGAAGCTGCAATGAACCAAGATTGCACCACTACACTCTAGCCTGGGTGACAGAGAGACCCCATCTAAAACAAAACAAAACAAAACAAAAACATTCATTAAGAGTCAAATAATTTGGCTGGGCATGGTGGCTCATGCCTGTAATCCTAACATTTTGGGAGGTCAAGGCAGGTGGATCACCTGAGGTCAGGAGTTCAAGACCAGCCTGACCAACATGATGAAACCCATCTCTACTAAAAATACAAAAGTTAGCCTGGCATGAGCCAGGCACGGTGGTGCAAGCCTGTAGTTCCAGCTACTTGGGAGGCTGAGGCAGGAGAATCACTTGAACCCAGGAAGCAGAGGTTGCAGTGAGCCAAGATTGGGCCATTGCACTCCAGCCTGGGTGACAGAGAGACATTCCGTCTCAAAAAAAAAAAAAAAAATTAAAAGAGTCAAGTAATTGGTTAGCAATCACAACCATCTGAATGCCAACTGTGCACCTAGTGCATTATGTCGCTGGATTCGCCAAACTCCCATTTTTCAGCTTTGGACATTGAGTTGTCAGGAAGCAATGTCATTTGCAGAATAACTTTGTCAGACTTCAAACATCAAACTGAAAAACGCTTTCCTCTTCTTTTTAAATTTAATTTTCATTTTTTTAAAGTTAAATCTATGTATCCTTACAGATTGAAAATTCAAATAGCCCTGCAAGGCTTGTGAAGAAAAATAGCACCTTCCCATCACACACACATTTTCTATTCCCTACTTTTTAGCTGACATTTTTAGGCCTACGATTCTCCAAATACTATGCATATGTTGCTATTCTTGATTTTTATTTTTGGTTTGGAACACGGTCTATTGACTTGCCATTATAGAAGGTAAAAATGAGGCTCTTTTTTTTTTTTTAACCACCATCACCTCCAGCTTTGCTACCATCACACATCTGAATATTCCTCATACCCTCCCATCGTCCAAATACGATGATACCATGATTTTGATTAGATCAGTATAATTAGAATCAAGAAAGGGAGCATTAATGGTTAAGAGCCTGAAACTGGGCTTTCAGGGTAAAAATTGTGGCTCTGTTCTTCACTCTCTGTCCAATCTTGGTGTAGTCACCTAATCTTTTTGATTAGGTTTTGATTTCCCTAACTGTAAAATGATGATAAAATGAGTAAATCTACATTATATTATATGAGAACTATGGGAGTTGATATATATGTATTCATATATGATAACATATATAGAGCATGCATATTAATATACTAATACATATTAATTACTTCCATCATCTGATACATTATCTTCACCTCTCTTCATCTCTTTGTAAAAGGAAAATTCTGCTTCCTTAATCCCACATCTTTTTCTTTCTTGGTTTATTTTCTCATTGTGGGGGTGCTTACTGAAAACAAGAACATTAAAAGTAAATTTGGGGGACTGGGCATGGTGGCTCACACTTGTAATCCTAACACATTGGGAGGCTGAGGCAGAAGGATTACCTGAGGTCAGGAGTTCAAAACCAGCCTGGCTTTTTGTATTTTTAGTAGGGAAGCCCAGTCTCCACTAAAAATACAAAAAAATTAGCTGGACATAGTGGTAGGTACCTGTAATCCTAGCTACTTGGGAGGGTAAGGCAGGAGAGTTGCTTGAACCTGGGAGGCTGAGGTTGCAGTGAGCCGAAATCACACCACTGTACTCCAGCCTGGGTGACAGAGTGAGACTCCATCTCAAAAAAAAA
>NW_022437026.1:793426-824760 GCF_009761245.1 Sapajus apella | reverse complement strand
ATGTCTTGAGCTACCCCCACACTTAAACAATAGTATACCTTATTATAAAATTCTAGGAAGAAAATAATTTCCCTTAGAAATTAAAGGCATAGCTCTTTAAAGAAAAGCTGATGTCTTTCTCTTCTGTCGTCTCTCTGAGACTCTTACTATTTGAATGACGGATTTCTAACATTTACCTCTTTAAATAAATCTGATCTTCTCCCCTGTGGTCTCTCTGTGATTCCTCGTATTTGAATGTGGGACCTCTAATTTACATCCCCTGCCCCTTTTCTTATCTCTTTGCTCTTACTGCTTAACTTTCTAGGACGTCTCCTTTAATTTTCTTTTCTTTTCCTTTTTTTTTTTTGAGATGGAGTCTCACTCTGTTGCCCAGGTTGGAGTGCAGTGGCACGATCTCAGCTCACTGCAATCTCTGCCTCCCAGGTTCAAGCAATTCTCCTGACTCAGCATCCTGAGTAGCTGGAACTACAAGTGCATGCCACCATGCCTGGCTAAGTTTTGTATTTTTAGTAGACATGGGGTTTTGGTATGTTGGCCAGGCTGGTCTTGAACTCCTGATCTCAGGTGATCCACCAGCCTCAGCCTCTCAGAGTGCTAGGATTACAGGCATGAGTCACTGCGCCTGGACTGATTTTGTGAGTTTTTTACTTCCTTCTTTTACAGTCTATCTTTATTTCCTAGAGCTGCTGTAACATAATACCACAAACTAGGTGGTTCAAACTACAGAAATGTATTGTCTCACTGTTTCAGAGGCTAAAAGTCTGGTATCAAAGTGTCAGCAGAGTGAGGTTCTCCTGAGGGCTGGGATGGAGAATCTGTTCCGTGCCTCCCTCCCAGCTCCTGGTATTCTCATTTGGCTTGTGGATGACATTCTTCCTGTCTTCACATCCTCTTTCCTTTATTCATGCCTGCTTTTGTGTCCAAATTTCTCCCCTTTTAGAAGATCACCAGTCACATTGACTACCATCCACTCTAATGACCTAAACTTAATTTAATCATCTGCCAATACCTTGCTTCCAAACGAGGACACATTCACTGGTAATGGGAGTTACGACTTCCACATCTTTTTAGGCGACACAATTTAACCCATTACACAGTTGTTTTAGTGCCATCTCAGGAGACAGTAAAGCCAAATATACTTTTTCATTCCACGATCTTAAATTGTAAGTCTATCCTTTGCTCCTTTGATGATGCTATATTGCCCATTTTGAGTCTTTGTGTCATGAGCTATCCAAGGCCCCGAGGACATAAAAACAATAGAAGGCTGGGCCTGGTGGCTCACGCCTGTAATCCCACCACTTTGGGAGGGTGAGGCAGGCGGATCACCTGAGGTCAGGAGTTTGAGACCAGCCTGGCTAACATGGTGAAACCCTGTCTCTACTAAAAACACAAAAAATTACCCGGGCATGGTAGCACGCACCTGTAATCCCAGCTCCTCGGGAGGCTGAAGCAGGAGAACTGCTTGAACCCAGGAGGCGGAGGTTGTAGTGAGCCAAGATTGTGCCATTGCACTCCAGCTTGGGCAACGAGAGTAAAACTCCGTCTCAAAACAAACAAACAAAAATATAATAAGTTGTTTTTGCATTCTTTTATGAGGTGGTCAGTCAGGGAGGACACAAAAGGAAACAGAGGAGACAGGAAAACAAAGTTGTTTGACAAGTAAATTGGTTTACTTGTGAGTAAACAAGCTGTGAGTAACAAAGTTCCAGGGACTGCAGTCACAGCATGCCATACAGGGCCACACATGGGAAAAACACCAGGGAGGTCGGGGGAAAGAAGATAGAAGCAAGGGTAAGGTTTAGCTCAAAGGGTTTCCATGGGAAAAAACAAGGAACAGCAGGGTAAACAATTTAGTTTGAAATATTTCTATGGGTTCTAAACCACAAAGGTTGTCCCTGGTTGCCTAACAACTGGTCCTCCTCTGATTAAGGCAGAGGAATGTTGCTTCCTGGAGTACACAGGTTGGATATAGGAAGTATGGCTCTAGATTGGTGAGTCTGCATATCAAAGGCATGTTCTCAGCTAAGCCCTTGCTCTCTCTCTCTCTCTCTCTCTCTCTCTCTCTCTCTGTTTTATAGAGACAGGGTTTCACCGTGTTGGCCAAGCTGGTGTTGAACTCCTGACCTCATGATCCACCTGCCTCAGCCTCCCAAAGTGCTGGGATTACAGGCATGAACCATCGTGGCTGACAGAACCCTTGCTATCTCTAAGAACTGGCTAGCTCTGGTAAAGACAGTTTCTCCCCAGCAAGAATTTTTTTTTAAAGTCAAAACACCGGTGGGGCACAGTGGCTCATGCCTATACTCCCAGTACTTTGGGAGGATGAGGAGGGTGGATCACAAGTTCAGGAGTTCAAGACCAGCCTGGCCAATATGGTGAAAACCTGTCTCTACTTAAAAAAAAAAAAATTAAAAAATAAAAAGTCAAAACACCATCATATACAGAAAATAAGAAAACAAACTCTCTCTTTTGTTACTGGAAGAGACTATCTGAAACTAGGGACCGAATGCCACTAGAACTCCCTCAAGGCCAGGCGCGGTGGCTCACGCCTGTAATCCCAACACTTTGGGAGGCTGAGGCGGGCAGATCATGAGGTCAGGAGTTCAAGACCAGACTGGCCAACATGGTGAAACCCCATCTCTAAAAAAAAAATTGAAAAAAAAAAAAGAACTCCCTCAAACTCTGTATATATCTCTATCTATCTTTATCCTTATCACATATCTCGCCTCTCTGAGTGTTACCTTTTTTCTCTTTTGAGACAGAGTCTCACTCTATCGCCTAGGCTGGAGTGCAGTGGTGCAATCTTGGCTCACTGCAACCTCCGCCTGCCAGGTTCAAGCAATTCTCCTGCCTCAGCCTCCTGAGTAGCTGGGTACCTGCCACTCGGTACCTGCCAATGCGCCCAGCTAACTTTTTTTTTTTTTTTTTTTTTTTTTGGGACGGAGTTTCGCTCTTGTTACCCAGGCTGGAGTGCAATGGCGCGAACGGGGTTTCACCATCTTTGTCAGGCTAGTCTTGAACTCCTGACCTTGTGATCCACGTGCCTCGGCCCCTCAAAGGGCTGGCCTGAGTGTTTTCTTTATCCCATTTATCTGGTGACTGCCCGAGACCAAAACAATAGCCAATGTAAGCCCCTGATCTCATATCATCCACTGTGGTCTGAATGAATGTGTGTATCCTCTCCAAATTCTTACACTGAAATCCTAACCTGTAAAATGATGTTATTAGGAGGGGAAGGCTTTGGTAGGTGATTAAGTCATGGGAATGGAACCCTCATAAATGGATTTGTGCCCTTATAAAAGAGGCCTGAGACAGACCCTTCTTTTTTTCCTTCTGCTATGTGAGGTTGGAACAAGAAGACAGCTCTCTACGAGGAAGCAGGCCCTCACCAGATACTTAATTGGCTGGCCCATTGATTTTGAACTTCCCAGTCTCCTGAACTGTGAGAAATGAATCTCTATTGTTTAGAAGCCACCCGTTCTATGGTATTTTGTTATAGCAGCTGGAATGGACTAAGACATAATCTAAACTTCATCCTCAGAGAAAAGGGGGCTTCTTTCCTTAAATTCGTGTGTAAGAAATTCTAAGGAAAAATTTGATTAATCTTATGGTCAAGGCAGTGAGATTTTATGATTGGTGGGTTCCATTAGAACCATGTGGTGTCAGTGTGGAAAGAGTAGTTACCTCCAAAACCATACATACTATATCTCCCCTAAAAAACAAGGAGATGTAATGGGCATCATTTTTTGTTTTTGTTTTTTTGAGATGGAGTTTTGCTCTTGTTGCTCAAGCTGGAGTGCAATGGTGCGATCTCTGCTTACTGCAACCTCCGCCTCCCAGGTTCAAGCGATTCTCCTGCCTCAGCCTCTTGACTAGCTGGGATTAGAGGCATGTGCCACCATGCTCAGCTAATCTTTTGAATTTGTAGTAGAGACAGGGTTTCACCATGTTAGCCAGGCTGATCTCGAACTCCTGACCTCTGGTGATCTGCCCTCCTTGGCCTCCCAAAGTGCTGGGATTACAGGTCTGAGCCACGGTGCCCAGACAGGCATCATGTTATCTAAGGAACAATGCATCATTATAAGGGCTATGACAAAGATAAGCACATAATGCTTTGCAGGAGCCTAGAAGGAATACAGAATTCAGGCAAAGGAGATCAAAAGGTTTCCTAGAGAAGATGATGTCTGAACTAAACCCTGAATATTTTATAGAAACTAGTCTGAAAAAACAAAAAAGAAGGAAATGTTTTCACAGGAAGAAGTGGCACATGCCTGGAATCCCAGCACCTTGGGAGGCCGATGTGAGTGGTTCACTTGAGGTCAGAAGTTCAAGACCAGCCTGACCAACATGGTGAAACCTCGTGTCTACTAAAAATACAAAATTAGGCCAGGCGCAGTGGCTCATACCTGTAATCCCAGCACTTTGGGAGGCTGAGGCAGGCAGATCACCTGAGGTCAGGAGTTTGAGACTGACCTGACCAACATGGAGAAACCCTGTCTCTACTAAAAACACAAAAAAATTAGCTGTGTGTGGTGGCACATGCCTGCAATCCCAGCTACTAAGTAGGCTGAAGCAGGAGAATCACTTGAACCCGGGAGGAGGTGGTTGCAGTGAGCCCAGATCGCACCATTGCACTCCAGCCTGGGCAACATGAGCAAAACTCTGTTTCAAAAACAAAAACAAAATTAACTGGTGTGGTGGCACATGTCTGTAATCCCAGCTACTTGGGAGGCTGAGGCAGGAAAATCACTTTGACCCGAGAGGTGGAGGTGGAGGTTGCAATTAGCTGAAATCACACCATTGCACTCCAGCATGGGCAACAAGAGGGAAACTCCGTGTCAAAAAAAAAAAAAAAAAAAAAAGAGAGAGAGAAAGAGAAAGACCCTAAATCAAAGAAATCAGACTTATCTTTATGGTAAATTCCACCTGTTTTCAGATTCAAATGCTTGATTGAGGGAGAAAAAAAGTATGTTTGGGGCAATTGAGGAACTATAAATATAAGCTCTATATTAGATAATGTTGGAAAATGTTAATAGTTTTTAAGGTGTAATACCTAACTTGAATAGCCGGTGGCCTAAAACAACAGCAATATAGGGGAAATAATTTAGTATGCCTGAAACGTTGAGTGCAAAATAGGAAATGGCTACATATGAGGCTCAAGAGAGAAACAATAGCCTGATTATGAGTACTCTATTTCCCTTCCAAAGAATTTGAACTTTCTCCCAAAGACTACAGAGAACCCTGACCATTGAATGATATTAAGAAGAGAAATGACACAATGAAATACAGTTCTATTACATTTAGTCTGGCATCAGTGAGCTTTCTCTTTTTCCTAGAAGTGGCAAGGACAAAACTGAAGATCTAATGTGTTTGAATAAAAATGGTAATTTTAAAACATATTCTCAGATTCTCTAATACTTCCTCCAGGTAGAAGTGGAGTCTGTGGCACCTTCCTTTGAATCTGAGCAGAACTTTGTGACTACCTTGAGAAACAAAATGAGGCAGAAGTGTCCCTTTAAAACTAAAATGACTAGATTACAAGAGGTCATGTGCTTTCTGCTGACTTCTTTTGGCAAATTTGTCCAGAGAGCTCCTAGGTACCATAGGAGAAGTCTAACTAGCCTGCAACCACTATGGGAAGAGTCGCATGGTGAGATCCTATAGAGAAAGAAAGAGTTGCCAGGCATGGTGGCACGGGCCTGTAATCCCAGCATTTTGGGAGGCTGAGGCGGGTGGATTGCCTGAGCTCAGGAGTTTGAGACCAGCCTTGGAAATGATGAAACCTTGTTTCTACTAAAATACAAAAAAATTAGCCGGGCATGGCGGTGTGTGCCAGTAATCCCAGCTACTCAGAAGGCTGACAGGAGAATCGCTTGAACCTGGGAGGTGGAGGTTGCAGGAAGCAAGATCGTGCCACGGCATTCCAGCCTGGGCAACAGAATGAGACTCCATCTCAAAAAAAAAAAAAAAAAAAAAAAAAAAAAAAGAAAAGAAAAGAAAAAAAAAGAGAGAGAAAGAAAGAGGTGGCTGAGGAGCACCAACTGTTTAAGTCTTCCCAGTCCAACTACCAAAAGTGTTAGTGAAGAAGCCTTCCAAAAAGATCCTACCACCGGTCACTGACTAAAACCAAAAGAGACTTAAAGAAATAATCGTCGGGCAGGGCATGGTGGCTCACGCCTTAATCCCAGCATTTTGGGAGGCCGAGGCGGGCAGATCACAAGGTCAGGAGATGGAGCCCACCCTGTCTTAGGGGAAAAAAAAAAAAAGAAAAGAAAAGAAAAGAAATAATTGTCTAGCTAAGCCCCATTACTTAAGATTTGTGAGCAAAATAGACGATGCTATCATTTTAAGCCATTCTTTTCAAGCCGTTTGCTATATAACAATAGATAATCAGAACTAAGCCAATTTTTTTTTAATGCAGATTAAAGTAAGGTAGTGGCAGCTGCAATGAAGCAATGTGAGCACACAAATTATTAATGACGATCCACTCATGTATAGTTCAGGGGCAGGAAATATTCTGCTGGTCTTGGAGTCAACCAGGCACATCCTGGTGGTATTTGACACTTGATTTGTGGATGGCAGCTTATTAAAAAATTCAAATTAAGTAATAAAATCCCTTGTTTAAATTCCAAGTTTAGCAAGCAAATTGAGCAAACAGCTGTGAGTAACATAAACCTCTAGCTATTGTATTTCTCATTGGAGACCAATGAACCAAAATTCTGGTTCTATATATCAGTTTAAATGTGATAATGTAAGATACCCTGGGCCTGGTGCACTGGTGCACACCTGGAATCCCAGCACTTTCGGAGGCCGAGGTGGGCGGATCACCTAAGGTAGGAGTTCAAGACCAGCCTGACTAACATGGCGAAACCTCATGTCTACTAAAAATACAAAATTAGCTGTTGTGGTGGCACATGTCTGTAATACCAGCTACTTAGGAGACTGAGGCAGTAGAATCACTTTAATCTGGGAGATGGAGGTTGCAATTAGCCAAAATTGTGCCATTGCACTCCAGTGTGGGGAACAAGAGAGAAACTCCATCTCAAAACACAAACAAACAAAAAGAGAGACCCTGAATCAAATAAATCAGACCTATCTTTATGGTAAATTCCACCTGTTTTCAGATTCAAATATTTGATTGAGCAAGAAAAAAAAAGTTATATATATATATATATATATACACACAAAAAATATATATATACAAAAAAAAATATATAAAGAAATATAAGTTCTATATTAGACAATGTTAGAAAATATTAGTACTTTTTAAGGTGTAATAACTATTTTAGTTATGGAGGAACATGTTCTTATTCTCAGGGGGGATATAATTTGTATACTGGGGTGGTGCCATGTTTCTAATTTACTTTCAAATGGAAAAAAATTAGGTGGAGGGTATGTTCATGTTTATTATACTATTTTTCAAAATTCTCCACATGTTTGAAAATGTTCATAAAAGATTGAAAAAAACTTCTAACCTTTGAAAACATAAAAAAAAGTACAAGAAACATTGAAAAGATATTTGAGAAAATGTGAGCTTCTTAATGTAGTATTTTGTTTTTGGTTAAATAAAACATTTTGAAATACTTTACTTGCTGGTGTTAATTTAAAATTTACTTCTATAGGCCAGGCACAGTGGCTCACACCTGTAATCCCAGCACTTTGGGAGGCTGAGGAGGGTGGATTACATGAAGTCAGGAGTTCATGACCAGCCTGGCCAACATGGTGAAACCCCATCTCTACCAAAAAATACAAAAATTAGCTGGATGTGGTGGCATGCACCTATAGTCCCAGCTATTCGGGAGGCTGAGGCAGGAGAATTGCTGGAACCTGGGAGGAGGAAGTTTCAGTCCACCAAGATCATGCCACTGCACTCTAGCCTGGGCAACAGAGTAAGACCCTCTCTCTCTCAAAAAAAATCTTCTATATAATAATTCCTTTTTTTTTTAAAGCTATGCTTCTATATGATAATTCTAAATGTTATGTTTAAAATAAAAGTAAAAGGCAACCTTTGAAAATTGACAGATGTTTGATTTGCAGTAGCTTTGAAAATCTAAAAAGAAAAAAACGGCCGGGCATAGTGGCTCACGCCTGTAATCCAAGCACTTTGGAGGCCAAGGCGGGCGGATCACCTGAGGTCGGGAGTTCAAGACCAGCCTGACCAACACGGTGAAACCCTGTCTTTAAAAAAAAAAAAAAAAAAGAAATAAAAAGAAAAAGACATTAACAGATGTTTAGAAATTGACAGATTATGTATTCTTATACATTATGTATTATTATATATAATCTACATATTCTTATACATAATCTGTCAATTTCCAAACATCTGTCAATTAACATTTAAGAAAGATTTGTGGCAGAAAGATTGATATTTCATCTCCAAATTATTTTTTATATATAAATAGCCACTGTGCTTTGGTATCTTTTTTTTTTTTTTAGAGACAGGGTCTCGCTATGTTGCCCAGGCTGGAGTGCAATGGCTATTCACAGGAGGTATCCCACTACTGATTGGCATGGGAGTATTGACCTGCTCCGTTTCCAACCTGGGCTAGTTCACCCCTCCTTAGGCAACATGGTGGGCCCCCTCTCCTGGGAGGTCACCATATTGATGCCAAACTTAGTGCGGACACCCAATAGGCACAGTGCACTGCAGCCTAGAACTCCTGGACTCAAGCAATCCTCCCACCTCAGCCTTTGGAGTAGCTGGGACTACAGGCACGTGCCACCTTGGGGGGCTGTTCTTTGGTATTTTATTTTATTTTATTTTTATTTTTATATATTTTTTAAGAGATGGGGTCTCACTATGTTACCCAGGCTGGAGTGCAGTGGCTATTCACAGGTGCCATCCCACTACTGATCAGCACTGGAGTTTTAACCTGCTCCATTTCCGACCTGGGCCAGTTCACCCCTCCTTAGGCAACCTGGTGGTCCTTCGCTCCCGGGAGGTCACCATATTGATGCCGAACTTAGTGCGGACACCAGATCAGCATAGCGCACTATAGCCCATAACTCCTGGGCTCAAGCGATCCTCCCACCTCAGCCTCCTGAGTAGCTAGGACTACAGGCACACGCCACCGTGCCTGGCGGTATTTTAAAATTAAAGGTTAAAAATCAGCATTTGGCTGGCAGACATGGTGGTTCTCGCCTGTAATCCCAGCACTTTGGGAGGCCGAGATGGGCAAATCACCTGAGGTCAGGAGTTCCAAACCAGCTTGGCCAACATAGTGAAACCTCCTCTCTACTAGAAATACAAAAATTAGCTGGGCATGGTGGTGTGCGCCTGTAATCCCAGCTACTCAGGAGGCTGAGGCAGGAGACTCGCTTTAACTCAGGAACCAGAAGTTGCAGTGAGTCAAGATTATGTCACTGCCCTCCAGCCTGGGCAATAACAGCGAAACTCCATCTCAAAAATATAAATAAATACATACAAATAAAATCAGCATTAGATGAACTATGATTGTTTCCAGTAGATTTGATCAGAAAACAGCACTTAAAAAACTTTTTTTTTGAGAGGGAATCTTGCTCCTTTTCCTGGGTTCAAGCTATCTTCCCACCTCAGCCTCCCGAGGAACTGGAATTACAAGTGCACCACCACACCCCAATAATTTTTGTAGTTTTAATAGAGGCAGGTTTTCACCATGTTGGCCAGGCTGGTCTCAAACTCCTGACCTGAAGTGATCCACCTGTCTTGGACTCCCAAAGTGCTGGGATTACAGGTGTGAGCTACCACGCTGGGCCAACACTCAAAAAATTTTCATCTCCACCCTAATTCTCTTTCTCAACTGGTTATAAATAACTCTTTTGAAAGATTTAGCTATATTTGCATCAAAACTAAAATGAGCGACTGAAAATTAAACTATTTTCAATTTGAAAATAACACCTAAAAATTATATAATGTGGTAAAATGACTCAGATTTTCTAGTTTTCTTTATTTTATTTATTTTTGAGATGGAGTTTCACTCTTGTTGCCCAGGCTGGAGTGTAAAGGCATGATCTATGCTCACTACAACCTCTGCCTCCTGGGTTCAAGCAATTCTCTCCTGCCTCTGCCTCCCAAGTAACTGGGATTACAGGTGCCTGCCACCATGCCCAGCTAATTTTTTTGTATTTTTAGTAGAGAAGGGGTTTCGCCGTGTTAGCCAGGCTGGTCTCGAACTCCTGACCTCAGGTGATCCGCCTGCCTTGGCCTCCCAAAGTGCTGGGATTATAGGCTCTAGCCACCGTGCCCTGCCCTCATGGATTTTCATACATAAGGATTGAAAGATGCCGTGGAGAAGTGGTGGGACTATATGATACATTTTCCTGTGCCAGCAATGTAACTTAGTTTCTTTTATTTTCAGAGTATGCTTTTCATTTTTATGTATTTATTATGTATTTTTATGTATTTATGTTTTTGAGACAAAGTCTCATTCTCTCGCCCAGGCTGGAGTGCAGTGACTTGATCTCAGCTCACTGCAGTCACTGCCTCGCAGGTTCAAGGCATTCTCCAGCCTCAGCCTCCCCAGTAGCTGGGACTACAGGCGTGCACCACCATGTCTGGCTAATTTTTGTATTTTTTTGTAGAAACAGTGTTTTGCCATGTTACCCAGGCTGGTCTTGAACTCCTCAGCTCAAGCGATCCTCGGCCTGGGCCTCCCAAAGTGCTGAGAGTACAGGCGTGAACCTCCACGCCCGGCCCCCTGTGGGTGTGTTTTTAAAATTAGAGACACAGAGACCCTGAGACCCTGATTGAAGAAGATAGGCCATGGGGCTTCTGCGTCTAACATTTTTCAGAACTCACCCGACTTGTATGAGCAAAGCAGCCCCTTTTCACTGTTCTTTTTCTTGACAATCTCCACGGCCCTCCCTGCGCTGCCTACATACGGGTTGGAAGGCCTCTGTCGTTTGACTCTCGGTGGCCAAAGCCAGAGCGAGGCTTCACCGCACCCGCCCCAAAGCTCAGTCTTCCACTAGCATTCCAGGCGGCGCTTTCTAGTCACGTGAGGGATACCTAACCACTAGAAATAAGATGTGGGGGAACCACTGAGATCATCACCTACATTGCTTGATACTTTCTTTTCCAGAAGACACGTCCTCTTTCTGGATTAATGGCAGAAAGTGAATCATTTCTATATTTGATTGTACGTGAAGCCCTCGGTAGTCCTTACTGACATCACGTCTCCTCTGGACCTTGGTTACGCTCTGTGTCCTTCACCTGACTTGTCTCTTCAGATTCCTGAGTCACGCTCTGTTTATGTTGCTGTGCCAGGAGAGAACCGCGGCGCGGATCCAGACAGTGACGTCAGCGCAGGAGGAGGGCCGCGGGCGCTGCAGCGGAACGCGCAGAGGGCTCGGTGCAAGCGCGGGACAGCTCTGCTTTGGCCAAAGGGATCCCAGGAGGCCTGGCCCTCTTTTCCCCTGAGGGTGGATCCCAACCAGCAGGGACAGGCTGGATTTTTGCCTTTTGTTTTTGTTTTGGGGCCAAACCAACAAAAACAGTGGAGGGGGAAGAAAACATGTTTAGAATTTTTTTTGTTTTAAAACCCTATTTAATTTCACAGCTACAAAATAAAACACAACTAGAATGTTTTGATGTTTGCAATGACATCGATTTTAAACAAGGTTAGCCAGAAAGGAAAAGTAGCGAGGCAGAGCGGTCGGCCTCCTCCTGCCCTTGGCGCCTGGCGCGCGGGGGCGGGGCGGGGCGCGCGGGGTGACGTCACAGTCCTATGCGCCGCCCGACTGTTTTTGTGCTTCCAGCTCTTCGAAAAAGCTGCTGGTATTTCTCCACCTGGCTCTCCTTTACCTCCAGGCAGGCGCACCCGAGGTCCCCCTCCTTTTTCCCCACCTTACACTAGGCCCAGCGCTGTTGCCCCGGGAGCGGACGTTTCTGCAGCTGTTCTGAGTACACCTTGACGTCGGCGGAGGGAGCGGGACGCGGCCGGCTGTCAGCTGCGAAGGAGGCAGGCCCGGCGCGGGGATCTCGCAAGCCCTGCGGTGCATCATGAAGTTCCAGTACAAGGAGGACCATCCCTTCGAGTATCGGAAAAAGGAGGGAGAAAAGATTCGGAAGAAATACCCGGACAGGGTCCCCGTGAGTGTAGAGCAGTGGGGGGATGGGAGGGGAGGGCCCGCGGGGGCGGAGGCGGAGAGTAGCGATAGCTGCCCTGGGGCGCCCAGGCGGCTCTGGAGAGGGGGGGGGGGGGGGGGGGGGGGGTTCCATGAGTTACTTAATCCTGAACGGTCTTCAGTGCCAGAGCCAATCGACGTCCAGACTGCGGAGCTTTTAAAACCTGTATGCCAGCAGCCTGAACCCCACTTTAGAGCTGACGGCGTTTTCGGAGCTGAGCCGCCGTCTGCAGTGACTCAGCAGTATTGAGACGTGTGTAGGTTAAGGGGTGCACACATAGGGCCCCTGTGTGCGAGAGTGGTTAGGTCGGAGCCATGGATTGGCTGCCTTTAAGAACGCAGGGACATTGTGCTGTGCGGTGAGGTTTGCCCCGGTCGATTTCTGCCTTGGCTGGTTGTCTTTTAATGAAGTTGACTTTCGCTCTCATATCATTGGGCTTCGGAGGAAAAGGTTCAGAAGCTATTCGGTTCTTTTCTTGCATTCTCTCAGAATTACAGGGGGGTGAGGGAGCACAGGACAGTCCTGGCCTGGAAAACAAGGTCACGTTCTCTGCGCCAACAGCCTGCTTGCCTCATCGTTCTAGGCTCCGGGGCATGTGTGGAGACAGCCAGCCTTCCCTGGTATTGATTTCTGATCACATGGTACCTGGACGCGCGATAAGGCAGGTCTGAGGCGCCTTTTCTCTGTTTCGGACACTGGCTTAATTAGTTAAAACCACCGCAGGTATTGAGGAGGAACCGAGAAGAAATAATTATGTATCTTTCAGCATCCGGGCGTTTTCCCCATTACCTCCTCCCCCGCCCACTTGCCTGGTGTTTCTCTAATGTAGGCTGCGCAGCCGAATTGAAGGCCAGAATTTGACTTTTAAGTGGTAGAGGGACCAGCAGCTGTTGGATTTTGGAGATGGAGTAGCGGAGATTTTAGTTATCTTCATGTGGGGACATTAGTGTTACAAGTCACATAATGGTAAAACAATTGCTGTTATCTGGTGTCTTTTCTTGATTCACAGTCACTCTGGGTTTCTTCTTTAATCCTTACCTAACATTCATGGTTTTATAGCTACCAGAAGCCACCAGGGCCTTATCCCAGCAGTACAAACCTCTTGTACCTCTTTTCCCTAAAGGAAAAAAAAAAAAAAAAAAAAGAGTCATTGGGGCTCTTCCATTCCCCAGGAATTACAAAAGGGTTTTCAGCTTATAAAGGAATGCGCTAAACCCTTAGCCAATAAAGGATCCTTTACAAATTTCTTTCCTGGTTTCTGGACCTTGGATCCCTGCTGTGAAAGTTTCGCCCAATTCTGGTGATGCCAATCTTACTTTTGAGTAATGATATTTAAAAATGACAGCCAAGTTTTATTGATAGTTTACCAGAGCATTATTGTAAGTATCAGTCTGTAATCAATCCCCGTTCTACAGATGGAGTGTTCAAAGCACAAAGAAATGCAGTAACTTCCTAAAGGTTTCACGTTGCTGATCTGTGTTTGAGCCGGAATTCCACCCCTGTCTGATGGACTGTGGAGCTCCCGGAGACCTTAACCTCCATGCCATACATCTCAGTTTCTAATATAGCCGTATTAACCAGAATTAGTGATGTACTGTGGACTTCACATTGTTAAGTATAAATATTTTAGTGATTTATGTGTATTCACTCTGAATATTTCAGTGAATTCTATTCTTTTCCTGCTGATAGTTTTTTGTTAAATGGTTTGCTTCTATGATAATTTTTAAGCCATTAAGACTGTCACTCAGATTTCAGCTTTCCTAGGGTTATGTTTTAACCAGTGGTGAGCTGTTCCCAAAGTGCTCTGTGACCTTCTTTCTAGTTATGACGCAGGTTCCTTGATTTGGTTCTAATTCTGGAAATTCATTGCATCCTTGGGCAGAACTCTAATCTTGTGGTGCTAGAGTGCCTTGTTTACAGAAAAGAGGGTTATAGTAATGACTCCTAAAGCCCATTCCCGCCTGACCATTGGTGTTATTAAAGCAATGGCGTATCCTGACTGCTCTCATAACCAGAGCTTACCCCTACCAATATTTCTTCAAAGCTCACGTTGAAAAGAATAGGTGTACTTGTGCCTTTAGAGAGCAAGGGTTGGTGGGATCTTGAAATTATCTTCATAGATACAACATACAAAAAAGCTGTTAGGAACAGATTGTCTGTTTTTAAAAACTCATAACCCTACTGAGTATGAGTCACATTTTACAAATGAGGAAAACAGACCCAAAGAGGCAAAGCATCTAGCCCAGGGGTCTAACATAGTGAGGAATAGAATTGGGATTCCTGGAAACTTAACCTTGGTTCTGGGAAACCCAGGTTGTTTTTTTTTGAGACGGAGTTTCGCTCTTGTTACCCAGGCTGGAGTGCAATGGCGCGATCTCGGCTCACCGCAACCTCCGCCTCCTGGGTTCGGGCAATTCTCCTGCCTCAGCCTCCTGAGTCGCTGGGATTACAGGCACGCGCCACCATGCCCAGCTAATTTTTTGTATTTTTAGTAGAGACGGGGTTTCACCATGTTGACCAGGATGGTCTCGATCTCTTGACCTCGTGATCCACCCGCCTCGGCCTCCCAAAGAGCTGGGATTACAGGCTTGAGCCACCGCGCCCGGCCCCGAGGTTTTAATGATTACCCCTCCCTTTCTCTTCCTCTCCAAGCGTCTCCCTCCCATCCAGGTATTGGAATCTGCTTTATCACTTTTTTCTGTCTTCCTTTGTGGTTTTGATCTCTTACTGCAGGGTCTCAGAGTTCCTTTGGGGCACAATGCTAGCCTCTTTCTGCCTTTTCCTTTTAATTTCTGACTCACATTACCCTATTTCAGTTTTTATTTTTAAATTTAAAATGTGATCATGTCCCTCTGGTCTTCCTGGTTCAGGATTTTTTTCTACAAGAACATGAAACAAGTTTGTTTTTTGTTTTTGTTTTTTTACTAATTTTAATCTCTTCTTTTAATTTAAAAGGTTCAAACTCCCCCCGAGCTTAATTACGTTAGATAATTCTTTATAATTTATGAAGCATTTTCATATAAAATTTTAGTATATTTACATCATATCAATACCATGAGTTTGTTGAAGATGTGTTAGAAAGTTTTCTTTTCAGGCAGGGCACGGTGGCTCACACCTATAATCCCAGTACTTTGGGAGCCTGAGGTGGGTGGATCACTTGAGGTCAGGAATTCGAGACCAGCCTGCCCATCATGGTGAAACCCGTCTCTACTAAAAAATAGAAAAATTAGCCGTGCATGTTGGCATGCGCCTGTATTCCCTGCTACTCCCAAGGCAGAGGCAGGAGAATCACTTGAACCCAGGAGGCAAAAGTTGCCGTGATCCTAGATCAGACCACTGCACTCCAGCCTGGGTGACAAAAGTGACACTTGCCCTCAAAACAAAAAAGCCATTGGAAAACTGAAGTTGAGAGAGACGTTACGTGACCTGTTGAAGATCACACAGCCACTAGAAGTACTTGTTTTTTTTTCTGCTTCTTCAGTTTTTTTTCTACACTTAACCATAGCTTCAAAAATAATTATATTTTCTTTTTTTTTTTTTAAAGACGGGGTTTCACCACGTTGGTCAGGCTGGTCTTGAACTCCCTACCGCAGGTGATCTGCCCGCCTTGGCCTCCAAAGTGTTTGGATTACAGGCGTGAGCTACCACGCCCCGCCCAATAATTATATTTTCTAAACTCTAAGTCTAAAGCTCATGATATTTTCTGTTTGGTAAGTTTTAGTGTATAAAAATTGTTTTAAATTTTTATATATATAGTACAGAAATACATGATCTTTATACAACTTGAAATATTATAGAAGTATGTAATATAGACATTGAAAATCCCTTAAAGTCCTAACATAATCAGTATCTTTAAATGACTTATTGTACTGACATCATATTATAGGATGTCATTGTCAGACTTGTTTTAACGCTGTTTCTTTTCCATTTAATAGTGTCTGGAACAGTTCTTGGAAATTTTGACAAAGTATAAGATTTAAACCACCTTATTAGTACCTTTAATAAATGATATAAGAAATAATAAAAACTTATAGGTGATCAGAATCATATAAGAAAACCCAGTTTTCTTGATGCTCCAATTAAATACCAGAAGGTAGCCAGGCATGGTGGCTCACACCTGTAATCCTAGCACTTTGGGAGGGAAAGGCAGGCAGATCACTTGAGGTCAGGAGTTCGAGACCAGCCTGGCCAACATGGTGAAACCCTGTCTCGATTAAAAATACAAAAACTTAGCCACGCATGGTGGCGTGCACCTGTAATCCCAGCTACTCAGGAGGCTGAGGCAGGAGAATTGCTTGAACCCAGGAAGTAGAGGTTGCAGTGAGCCAAGATTGAGCCACTGTACTCTAGCCTGGGCTATGTGGAGACTCCATCTCAAAGATTAATAATAAATACCAGGAGGTATATGTCCCATGGTAGATCTTTTAGGTAACCTGTAATTACTCAAAATCAAAGTTTTTTTTTACTTTTCATCATGTACAATCTCTAGTTTCTTTTTATTTTAGTAATGAAGCAATAACCTCACTAAGGAAGCCCATTTTTTTCATGTATTTTATAAAGGGTGGGGGCAATAAGAAATGAAAACCGTTGTCCTAAGCCTAGACAGATTCATTTCCAGTAGTAACTAGGCAACTGTAGGGTGTGGAAGAAAAGTACTAGATTGCTTTCTGTAGTTTTCATTCCCACTCTCCTCCTTTCGTTCCAGGTGATTGTAGAGAAGGCTCCAAAAGCCAGGGTGCCTGATCTGGACAAAAGGAAGTACCTAGTGCCCTCTGACCTTACCGGTAATGCTCTTTGCCTCCCCTGACCCTTCCTCCCCTGACAAAGCTCTTAAATCCTTACTATATGCATGAGATTGAGAGGCAGGCAGTACATACTTGAAGGAAGTGAATGGGATTCTCCAGAGTTAGCTGATTAAAAAATGGCTCAGTCGTTTTTTTCCCATCACCATGTCTTGTTGGGTTTTGACACAGCAAAGCATAAGACATTGAAAGAAAAGATCAGATGCCCATTATTTAAACCACTTTTATTTTATTTATTTATTAATTTTTTTGAGATGGAGTTTTGCTCTTGTTGCCCAGACTGGGGTGCAATGGCGTGATCTCAGCTCACTGCAACCTCTGCCTCCTGGGTTCAAATGATTCTCTTGCCTCAGCCTCCCAAGTAGCTGGGATCACAGGTGCTCACCACCACCCTGGCTAATTTTTTTTGTGTTTTTAATAGAGGCGGGGTTTCACCATGTTGGCCAGACTGGTCTCAAACTCCTGACCTCAGTTGATCCACCTGCCTTGGCCTCCCAAAGTGCTGGGATTACAGGTGTGAGCAACCGTGCCAGGCCTAACCCAATTTTAAAATTCAGCTGGGTGTGGTGGCTCACACCTGTAATCCCAGCCCTTTAGGAGGCCAAGGCTGGTGGATCATTTGAAGTCAGGAGTTTGAGAACAGCGGGGCCAACATGGTGAAAAACCATCTCTACTAAAAATACAAAAAAATTAGCTAGGTGTGGTGGTGGGTGCCTGTAATCCCACCTACTTGGCAGGCTGAGGCAAGAGAATCACTTGAGCCTGGGAGCGGAGGTTACTGTGATCTGAGATTGCATCACTGAACTCCAGTCTCAACAACAGAGTGAGACCCTGTCTCAAAAAAATAGGCCAGGCGTGGTGGCTCATGCCTGTAATCCAAGCACTTTGGAGGCCAAGGTGGGCAGATCACCTGAGGTTGGGAGTTCAAGACCAGCCTGATCAACATGGTGAAATCCCATCTTTTTATAAAAAAATAAAATTCAGCTTTGTGGCCGGGCATAGTGGTTCACGCCTGTAATCCTAGCATTACTTTGGGAGGTGGAGATGGTTGGATCACCTGAAGTCAAGAGTTCGAGACCAGGCTGACCAACATGGTGAAACCCTGTCTTCACTAAAAATACAAAAATAAGCTGAGTGTGGTGGCAGGCGCCTGTAATCCCGCTATGTGGGAGGCTGAGGAAAGTGTTTCAAGTCAGATTTAGACAATGAGGGGAATGTTTTGGTCTGGATGCACATGGTATTCCTTCTACATAGTCCTAGGCTTTGAGTGGATATGCTAACATGAGGTCTGAGATTGAGCAAGGGGAGAAGGGAGGAATAAACTCCATTGTGGCATGTCAGGGACTGTGTGGGCTTCACAGTTTCCCTTTTTGTTTTGAAAGCTCTAGGACAGTATTTGGCTCTTCGCAGATGATCTGTAAAGCTGCTACTGACTCTAAGGGGAAAAAATGCATTTGGATTTTTTTCCAGGACTTACCCTTCTACTAACCCCTTGTTTTCTTCCCTTCCTGTCTGCTCTTTTCTTCTTCCGTCATCCAGTTGGCCAGTTCTACTTCTTAATCCGGAAGAGAATCCACCTGAGACCTGAGGACGCCTTATTCTTCTTTGTCAACAACACTATCCCTCCTACTAGTGCTACCATGGGCCAACTCTATGAGGTAATTGTTCTGGTCACACTGGATGCCTTCCAGTGCAGCCTGGCATCCTCTAGCTGTTGGTCCAGTATATGTTGATAACACACCTGAGAAGTGGGGCGGAAGGTGTTATTTATCAGGATCCTCTTACACAGGGCAGTGTAAGGCTCTGAGAGATTAGATACCACTTGTTTTTTAGGGATTAAGCATTCTGCTAGATTTAATCCTTTTGAAATCTCTTCTCAGTCTTGTCTGACTATAGTATTTTAATGCTGGATTGTTTATTGAAACAGCAGGAAGTGATTCCTGATAGCAAAAGTTTCAAAGCATCAGCCCATCGCAGTTCCTGCTGTTCTTGTTGGTAGCATGTAATTTGTAATGCATTCAGAATCCAGTTCATTATTTTACTCCCATTTAGCAACAGGTTGAGAAAGCCCATAATAGCAAAGCCAGCTCTTTGGCTTGCCTCCGCCAACTGAAGGTTTCTCACACAGTCAACTTCCTCTATGAACTCTGAAGCTTTGGCTTAAGACAACCACATTGATCTAAACAACAGGAAACTTAAGAGAACAAAACTAAAACTGTGAAGCAGATTCCTTATTAGCTGGGCACAATGAATCAGATAAATGAAATATAAAATTAAGGCAAAGTCTGTAAATGTATTCATTTGTCTTAACTGATAAACTCAGGAGGAATAATTTTTATGTGATTTGCTTTAATTGGTAAAGTGTCAGAATCTGAGGAAACTATAGTAAAGGACTTTATTACTGAAAATATAACCTAGCATTGTAACAATTTTTTTTGCAGTATTTTATATAAGACGCTTCCTTCTCATTGTGCCCCATTAATGAATTACATAAACTTCTAATAATCCTGAATCTAACTTTTATTCCATAGCGTATATTCCCTGTTAGGATATATCCCATTATTTATCCCGTGTCCTGTGGTATCTCTGTTCCCCTTGCTAGAGTGAGCTCTGTAAGAGTGAAGACTGTGCTCCAGTCATCTTCATATCCCTGATACGTATGCAATATGTTTTCAATGAAGGATTGTTGGTGAACTCAGAACTCAGTGTAATTCCAATCACTTCTCCTTATTCTTTGCTCCTCTTTCAGATGGGACCAATACCTTCCATACCTGTTTTACAAGATTGTGTGAGGCTCAGCATCTTAGAGCAAATGAATGAATATGTTGTCTAATTGTTGTCTTATCTCTTCCCCTAGGACAATCATGAGGAAGACTATTTTCTCTATGTGGCCTACAGTGATGAGAGTGTCTATGGGAAATGAGTGGCTGGAAGCCCAGCAGATGGGAGCACCTGGACCTGGGGGTAGGGGAGGGGTGTGTGTGCGACTTGGGGAAAGAGAGGGTGGCTCCCACCGCGAGGAGATAGAAGGTGAAGACATCTGGAAACATTACACTGCACACACCATCATTACATTTTCACATGCTCAATTGATATTTCTTGCTGCTTCCTTGGCCCAGGGAGAAAGCATGTCAGGACAGAGCTGTTGCACTGGCTTTGAAAGGGGAATGGGGATGATGTCATTGTACAGCATTCCTCAGATGTAATTTTTGTGCAGTTTCATGGACAGGTCAGGAGGTGGACAAGTTGGGGCCAGAGATGATGGCAGTCCAGCAGCAACTTCCTGTGCTCCCTTCTCTTTGGGCAGAGATTCTATTTTTAACATTTGCACAAGACAGGTAGGGAAAGGGGACTTGTGATACTGGACCATACCTGCGGACCAAAAGAGACCTACTGTAATTGATGCATCGTGGCCCCCAATCTTTCCTGTCTCACACTTTCCCCCCATCTCTGTTGCAGTCTCACTCACATCACACTACCACCCCAGGGATGGCAGTAGACACCAACCCAGAAATTTAGACAGGGACCACTTACTTGTGGAAAATAGGGGTTAGGCATGAAGATGGTTATGATTAAGAAGATAGTTTTGTTATTAAATAGCGTTAAACTGGAATCGACAGTGTTGACCATCTCTGTTTAACCTGTTCTTTCACTCTGATGCCCCTTATCTCACCCCTACCTTGGAATTTAATAAGCCTCAGGCATTTCCAATTGTAGACTAAAACCGCTCCTAGCACCTCCTGTAGTATTTTCCATGTATCAGGACAGAGATGTCTTATGTAGGGAAGGGGCAGGTATGAAGTAAGGTAGATTATCTACACCTCTCACTCATTCGGGATTCTTGCTCCCATGCTGCTGCCCGTTCAGTCGAACAGGAATGCTGTGTGACGGCCAGCTGCTTCCCTCCTTGGTTATCATCCACTGCAGCTGCTAGTTAGGTTTGGAGGGATGACTTTTAGTAAATCTTGGGGATTTTATTGATTTGTTTTCACTTTTGGGATTTTGTGGGGTGGGAGTGGGGAGCAGGAATTGCACTCAGACATGACATTTCAGTTCATCTCTGCTAATGAAAAGGGTCCTTCCTCGTGGGGGATGTCTGTGTGTCAGTTCTGTCAGCTGCAAGTTCTTGTATAAGGAAGTCAATGCCATCAGGCCAAGGAAATAAAATAATTGCTTACCTTAAAAATCCACTGAGTTCAGCAATGTTGCCTTTATTTTGTATGTATTAGAATAGATGATATGTGGACTCTGAACAAAAGAACTAAGTGGGGAGAGCTGTTAGTGATGAATGTTCACATATGGTCAGACCCATATATGTTTACTCGCTCTTTAGTGAGCAGGAGTTGCTCTTCAGGAGTGAATGTTATGCTGCGGCAGTGTGCCTGCTGCGTTGGTGGGGTGTGTGTGTGACTTTCTCCTCCGAAGATAAGTGCATTGTCACTGTTCTATATGTTTCTGAAAGCTGAAGGTGGAAGACTGCCTACACAGAGTGTAAGGGGTGGGCTGTGCTAATTACAAATGCAGATGTCTAGGCCACCTCCCAGGTTTAGCTGACTCAGAATCTTAGCGTAGGTGTTTAATTTTTAACAAGTTCCTCATATGACTCTGCTGCACACTGAAGTTTAAGAGTCATTGCTCTTTGCACCAGGTTTTGCTGTAGGTCCCAACCACACCTTATTCTCTCCAACTTGGTCAGTCTGAAGCCACCATCTCCCAAAGCAGCAGATAGCCCCTAAGTAAGGCTCTCGGGATCAGAACAAGATTGGTGTCTTCCTACCACGTGAAAGTCTTGTTGAGTCAGGAACAAATACGTGGGTGGGCTGTGAGCATGCAAGTTAGAGACAGATTTGTAAAAACTTCTTTCATGATGAACCTTAAAACCCATCTCTAACCCTCTTTAATCTCTTGCAGTCATCCCCAGGTGGTGTCTATCTCTGTAGAGTGTTCTGGAATGTATCAGGGTAAAGGAAGTAGTAAGTCATAAAAGATCCATGCCCAGTGGCACCACATGCAGAAAATCATGTAAAATTATGGAATTTTGATGAAAGCATTGAAAATGGATACTTGTCACTACTGACACAAATATCAAGGTGCTCTTCCCTAATTAAGCCAAAAGGAAGGTAATACTTGAGTTAAGATGTGAACTCTATTTTGAAACTAACAGACTTACCCACTACCTAGGAATGAATGAGACTGGATGAGTTTTTTAAAAACAAACACATGGCAGATCCTAACCCTCTGTGCACATTTGAAACAGTCTCTGCAGGCCATTGCTAAACCAGAGTTAGTTTGAATTTAGGGGCTCTGTCTCTCCCAGGTAGCCTTCGCTTATTTTGGGCCTACTTATTTCTGGATATTTCTAAGGAACAAATCTTATCCTTGGATAGGACATTACATACCATTTTTAGACAAGCTGTCTGATTTTATGGATCAGTGGAGTGTAAGTAACTTAGCCAAGTTCAGAGGCAAAGCCAGACTAGATGTTTCAGCATTCTGGATTGGATTCAGCACTTTTTCCTGAAGGTCAGTGCCTCTCAATGCCACTTCCATGATTTCTGCTAGTTGAGCTTTTAATGCTTCTTTGTGCCATCAGGCTTGTGAGGATCGTCATGAGCTAAAAGTAGTTTAAGAAGTCCTTCGGCCAGGCGTGGTAGCTCACACTTGTAATTCAAGCACTTTGGGAGACCAAGGTGGGTGGATCACCTGAGATTAGGAGTTTGAGGCCCGCCTGGCCAACCTGGTGAAACCTCGTCTCTACTAAAAATACAAAAATTAGCTGGATGTGGTGGAGGGCGCCTGTAATCCCAGCTACTCGGGAGGCTGAGGCAGGAGACTCTCGAGTCCGGGAAGCGGAGACTGCAGCCAGCTGAGATCATGCCATTGCACTCCAGCCTGGGTGACAAGAGCAAAACTCCGTCTCAGAAAAAGAAGTCCTTCATTAACCTGGCTCCATCTTCCATGTTAAATTGACTTTTTCTTGTTGACCTACTTCTCTGGGGATGAAGTTTGTATGATGTGTCAAATGAGCTTAGGGCAGCCAGTGTGACATGAACGTCAAAGATGAGTGAGTCCTTAGCTCTTCCATGTACTTTGGTAGAAAGATCTCAAATATTTGTAGGGTAAGCATACATCTAAGTTTGCCAAGGATAGTCTTGAATTATGCTTATTGTGGTGATTTGATTTATTAGTGGTTCCTTATTTCACTGTCACAGGATCCCCAATGGACAAAGTATATGGTCACTATGTAGTATAAAAATTGAAGCTTCTTCCATCAAGAGATGCACAATGCCCGTGCCATCCAGGTTTATTGCTCCCCAGTATGGCTCTTACCCTGTGGGGTGGAGATTAGACAAATTATTCTATTTATAAGTGGCAGACTTTTCTGCTTTTATTGGTTTTCCCACCAATGCTGACTTGTTTTCTTCTTTCAAAGCCTTGTGCACTTGTTGCGCAGTCAGAAGCAAGATTGCAACAGGGCATGGTGGCACATGCCTGTAGTCCCAGCTACTCAGGAGGCTGAGGTGGGAGGATCAGTTGAACCCAGGAGTTCTGGGCTGTGGTGCGTCATGCTGATCGGGTGTCCGCACTAATTTCAGCATCAATGTGACCTCCCAGGATCGGGGGACCACCAGGTTGTCTAAGGAGGGGTGAACCGGCCCAGGTCGGAAATGGAGCAGGTCAAAACTCCCGTGCTGATCAGTAGTAGGATCTTGCCTGTGAATAACCACTGCACTCCAGCCTGGGCAACATAGTGTGACCCCGTCTCTTAAAAAATAGAAATAAAAAAAGAAGTTGAGATTGCAAAAGAACAAAGCAAATTATGGTTAACTAATGTACAGTGGTAACCAAGCAGACATCACTGCATCGTGCACCGCCTCATCACTATAAAATGTGAATGGAGCCCCCCAGAGTGGTGCAGTCTTCTGGTCACTGCAGGAGCCACTGGTCAGTTACAGTTGCCTTGGGAATATTACACTTATTAAGCCTACAATTCTGCATTCTGTTGGTGGTGGTACCATCAGATATAACAGGTATGGTGCAATTTTGAAGTGGTGTGTGGATGGAGGCCATTTGCCCATGGACATAGCACCAAGTCGGCTGTGGTAATGAAAAAAATTCAGTCATTTTGGAAAATGAGCTAGTTGATAAATTCATATTAGTTCTTAAACAAAATTTGTAATTATTCCTAGCTGTGGTTTCTTTTGGATGTTTTTGCCAGATTTAAACAAACTACAAACATTTATTTAACTTTAGTTATTTTTAGCTGCATGAAACCACCAAATATTTCAGAAGCAAGTCCATTTTGCTGTTGGTGGTTCGGAGTCCTGGCTGTCTGAGTAATGGAACATTTCCCTCCTCGCCTGTGCCTGCTGCCCAGCAGCCCGCCCCTGTGTTTACCTTGGAAAAGTAGCTCAACAACAACAAAAAGGCCACACACACAAATACTAGAATCCCTGTTCCAAAAGCTGTGTCTGATGATCTCAGCTTAATCACCGTGTGTAGAGCCCTACCTCATTTTCTTTAACTTTTTTGTTTTTACTCCCAGTTATGAGCACTTTTTTTTTTTCTTTTTTTGAGACAGAGTCTCGCACTGTCACCCAGGCTGGAGTGCAATGGTGCGATCTCAGCTCACTGCAACCTCCATCTACCGAAGCAATTCTGCCTCAGCCTCCCGAGTAGCTGGGATTACAAGTGCCTGCCACCACGCCCGGCTAATTTTTGTATTTTTAGTAGAGATGGGGTTTCACCACGTTGGTCAGGCTGGTCTCAAACACCTGACCTCGGGTGATCCACCTGCCTCAGGCTTCCAAAGTGCTGGGATTACAGGCATGAGCCACTGCGCCTGGCTGAGCACTTCTTAAGTATATGTACCCATGGCTAGATTATTTTCAGAGTTTGAAATAACAGGAAGTGATCACCCTTAGAAGTAGTCAAATGACATATTTCACCATGCCATTGTGCAGGTGTGCATGTTTTCAACAGTGACTAACCAAAGACAAGTCATTCTCCTGGTGTGTTTTCTTCAGTGTGGGGCCATCTATTTGAATAATTCTGTATTCAAAAGCAGTGTATTTAAGACCCTTAAGACTTCCGTTTAGAAGTACTTGGCTCCTAACACTTGAAGAAAGTGATCCTGAACTGGGGTGAGAAATTGAAACATGTTTTCTATTTTTACACTTTTAGTAGGCTTAAAGTTGCTTCATATCATTCAGTAAGAGAATGATGATGGCTTATTGCTTATTTAAGCAATGTACACGTGGTATTCAAAGAAGAGTAACAATAAGCCATATTTTATGTGCTAAAATTGGCTAGTTCCCAACTTCCTTCAAGTCTTAGATAATTATGTCAAGGAGACCTACTCTGAACATCTCTTTTATATTCCAACACCTCCCACCCACTTCCCTTTCTCCTAGTCATTCTCAACCTTGCTCGCCTTTTTTGCTTAGCAGGGATCATCTAACATAATTTTCTAGTTTATAGTGTCTAAAAAGTTTCAGGAAGGCAGAAACTTTTTTGTGTAATGATATACAAAAATTGGTCAGAACAGTGACTGGCATATGGTTGGTATTCAAATATATTGAAATCGTAGTATTTGATAAGACTGAAGCACTAGGCAACTTAAGTTATCCAGAAACGCACGTTACAAACAGGCCAGTCAAGGAAGTTTGGGAAACCTTGGAGCTTACTAGAAAGATGATCTGAAGGCAGGAAACGACTTGAATCCCATCTCTGCCGCTTGACTTAGAGCTGGGACGTGGGCCAGTCTGTCATGTGTATGAATGAAATTCTGTGTTTCCAGACCGGGTGCAGTGGCTCACACCTGTAATCCCAGCACTTTGGGAAGCCAAGGCAGGCAGATCACCTCAGGTCAGGAGTTCTAGACCAGTCTGGCCAACATGGTGAAAACCTGTCTCTACTAAAAATACAAAAATTAGCCAGGCATGGTGGCGCATGCCTTAGCCCCAGCTACTCAGGAGGCTGAGGCAGGAGAACAGCTTGACCCTGGGAGGCGGAGGTTGCGGTGAGCCTAGATCACTCCACCGCACTCCAGTGGGGACAACAGAGCGAGACTCCAGCTCAAAAAAAAAAAAAAAAAAATCTGCATTTCCTTGTCAAGTAGATAAGATAATCACATCATATGTTGTTGCAAATACTAAGCAAATCCTTTGCAAACCATTTAACAGCATTCTTACATATTAAGATTCATTTTACTTACAACTAAAATGGCAGTAACTGGCCAGGTGCGGTGGCTCACGCCTGTAATCCCAGCACCTTGGGAGGCCGGGACAGATGGATCACCTGAGGTCAGGAGTTCGATAGCGACCTGGTCAACATGGTGAATATCCATCTTTACTAAAAATCCAAAAATTAGCCGAGCGTGGTGATGTGCACCTGCAGTCCCAGCTACTTGGTAGGCTGAGGCGGGAGAATCTTTTGAACAAGGAGGAAAAGTTCTAGTGAGCCAAGATCATGCCATTGCACTCCAGCCTCTCTCCAGGAGAGAAACTCCATCTCCAAAAAAAAAGGGTAATAAGTAGCTGGCAGAAATTTTTCTGATTGTTTTTATTTATTAGTCATAGCAAATGCAGGATGTGACATGGATCAAGGAAAACAAAGCAGAATATGCTGAACTGGATAGGTCAAAAGATGGCTCTGACACTGAGGGGGTCTCCTCCTTTCTGTTAGACTCTCCATTAGGACTGATTTTCTTTTTTTTTTTTTTTAATTATTTTTTAATTACTATTTTTTATAAAGATGGGGTTTCACTATGTTGGTAAGGCTGGTCTTGAACCTCCAACCTCAGGTGATCCGGCTGCCTTGGCCTCCAAAGTGCTTGGATTACAGGCGTGAACCACCACGCCCGGCCTTAATTATTTTTATAACAGAGACGGGGTTTCACCATGTTGGCCAGGTTGGTCTCTAACTGTTGACCTTAGGTGACCCGCCCGCCTCAGCCTCCCAAAGTGCTGGGATTACGAGCGTGAGCCACGGCGCCCCGCCTGATTTTCTTGTTCTTTTTTTTCTTTTTTTTTCTTTTTTTTTTTTTGTCGCTAACAAAAAACAAATTTTTTGTGATCCATCTGTCCCGGCCTCCCAAGGTGCTGGGATTACAGGCGTGAGCCACCGCACCTCGCCAGTTATTTCCATTTTTTTTTTTTTTTTTTTTTTTCTTATTTTTTTTTTTTTTTTTAGCAGAAAGCAATTTATTAGGCAGAGAGAGAGAGAGCGCGCGCCCACGCATGCTGGCGTGGGAGGGGAATCCAAAGGGATATCTGTATAGGGAGAGACAGCTGCCATGCTGTTGTGGGCGGGGATCCCAGAGAGGGAAATCCCAGGACTGATTTTCTTTTCTTTTCTTTTCTTTTGAGACAGAGTCTCACTCTGTTGCCCAGGCTGGAGTGCAGGGGTGTGACCTCAGCTCACTTTAACCTCCTACCGCCAGGTTCAAGTGATTCTCCTGCCTCAACCTCCCAAGTAGCTGGGATTACAAACATGTGCCATCATGCCAGGCTAATTTTTATATTTTTAGTAGAGCTGGGGTTTCACCATGTTGGTCAGGATGGTCTTGAACTCCTGGCCTCAAGTGAACCACCCACCTTGGCCTCCCAAATAGCTGAGATTATGGGTGTGAGCCACTGTGCCCAGCCTTGGACTGATTTTCTTGATAGCAGTAGCTGCTGTGTATCCTCAAAAGTGATTACTGTGGGTCTCCTTTGCCACAGCAGCAGGTAAAACCTAGATGTGGGACAGAGTACATCATTTCTTTTTCCAGCCCTCTCAGGCTAGAATTAATGTCATACATCATTTTAAGCTTATTTCGATATTTTTGGCAAAAGAATTACAAAATGTGCAGACAAATATGCTGTACACACATCAACAAATATAACCAACTCCCATCTATTCATTTTTATATCACCTGGAGCAGAATGAACAGGGCGAATTTTTGCCTTCCAAAGAGGTTAGATCAGATGATCTCTGCAATCCGGAGATACGGGGCAGAAGCACTTTCTCCCTCCTGAGTTCAGCCTAGTGTGGGGGAACTGCTAGTTATGGAATGGCAAATTACATGCCTTTTTTTCTTTATTTTCTTTTAGTCAACTTTGCAATCCCCAAATGGCACATCCCTGAGAGACCCACACTTCAGAGATACCCACAAGTAAGCAAGAAGAGAATTCAAAGGAGAAAGGCAGGGAAGGAAGACAAACCTGCATCGGCGAATTATTATATACGAATCATTGTGCTAGACTTATAATCTTTGAAAACTCTAGGTGAATATTTTAATTTAATTTGGCTGCAATAGGAGAGAAGAAGTTTTGATTTTTCCAAGATTAGGTAGCTTACTAATTTTTTTGTTGTTGTGTTGTTGAGACAGTTTCGCTCTTGTTGTCCTTGCTGGAGTGCAATGACATGATCATGGCCCACTGCAACCTCCGCCTCCAAGGTTCAAGTGATTCTCCTGCCTCAGACTCCCAAAGTAGCTGGGATTACAGGCACCCGCCATAATGCCCAGCTAATTTTTTTTGTATTTTTAGTTGAGATGGGGTTTCACCATGTTGGCCAGGCTGGTCTTGAACTCCTGACTTCAGGTGATCTGACCGCCTCGGCCTCCCAAAGTGCTGGGATTACAGGTGTGAGCCACCGCGTCCAGCCGGTAGTTTACTAATGTTGACCTATGTAGCAAGATTCAAATCCAGATAACTGCAAAGCTGATGCCTCAGTCCTCACCATGGTCAAAACAAATTAATACCTCTTAATGATTCCATGTGGGGGTTTGCCAGGAGAAAATATTGAAGCTATAGACTGTTTCCATTTCTCCTTGTCATGTCCTCTGTTCTGAGTTGCTTCTGCTTGCTGTTTACACACAGGTTATTTTACACTGGAGGCTTTCTCTGTACATTGGTCTCTATCTGGAATATTCTTCCTCCTGCCACCTGCCCAATGAACTCATTCCAGGAACACCTGTGTGAGGCTTAGATACAAGTGACGGGAAGAAGTAAAACAACACTGGCTTACACAAGATAGTAGTTCATTCTGCTCTCATGTCAAAGCCCAGGTTTCATTATGAGGATTCTGCCTGCCGAAACCCAGGCTGCTCCTACCATCCACTCCTTCCTGTGTAGGTGCGGCGCTCATCCTTAAAAGTCAAAGGCAGCATCTCTGCTCACTGTGGTCAGATGGAAGAAGAGGTTGAGAAGAAGAGGAAAATAGACCAACTATCTCTCTCTCTATCTTTTTATTTAGAGACAGGGTATCTCTATGTTGCCCAGGCTGGAGTGCAGTGGCTATTCACAGCTGCGATCCCACTACTGATCAGCACGGGAGTTTTGTCCTGCTCCGTTTCCAACCTGGGCCGGTTCACCCCTTCTTAGGCAACCTGGTGGTCCCCCTCTCCTGGGAGGTCACCATATTGATGCCGAACTTAGTGTGGAAACCCAATCAGCATGGCGCACTACAGCCCAGAACTCCTGGGCTCAAGTGATCCTCCCACCTCAGCCTCCCGAGTAGCTGGGACTACAGGCACGTGCCACCGCGCCCAGCCCAATTATCTATTAAAGAAGGTAGACATCTGTCTGGCTCAAAATTTTGTTATTATGGAAGAATAGCATAATGGACACTCTTCTATGAACTGGCCCAGTTTACTTCATTAAGATCTCATCTTAACTAATTACATCTGCAAAATCCCTACTTCCAAAAAAGGCCATCTTCTGACCTACCAGGTGGCCATGAATTGGGGGGTAGGAGCACTATTCAACCCAGTATAACTCATACAAATGTGGTTGATTAGTAGGCTGATTGGCAAAGAATTTAGAGCCTTATAGAATCTCATAATCAAAATGCAAGTTTTCAACCTTTCTGGTTTGTTTTTATTCTGCAAAATCACCCCTGTCTTTTTGGTGGATGTGTTAGATCCAGCATTTTAGGAAAGTACCTTAATGTTTAACAATATATTTTGAACATATCTAATATGATATCTTTTTTTGTTGTTGCTTTGTTTTGAGACAGAGTTTCACTCTTGTTGCCCAGGCTGGAGTGCAATGGCGTGATCTCGGTTTACTACAACCTCTGCAGGTTCAAGCAATTCTCCTGCCTCAAGTAGCTGGGATCACAGGCATGCACCACCATGCTCGGCTAATTTTGTATTTTTAGTAGATATGGGGTTTCTCCATGCTGGTCAGGCTGGTCTTGAGCCCCCGACCTCAGGTGAGCCACCTGCCTCGGCCTCCCAAAGTGCTGGGATTACAGGTGTGAGCCACTGTGTCTGGCCTAATATCATACCTTAATATAGAAAACTTTACAAGTCATAAGGGACAATTTGAAATGTAGCTATAGTCTGTGTAAAAAGAACATTACCCATACATTATGTTTATTGCACACAGTTTGTTTATAAGATTTAAGTGCCTATCCTGCTTATTATACTTCGTAATGTGTCCCTCATATGAGCAAACATGAACAATAAAAATACTATCAAATGCACGATTCTGTGTTCAGGTGTTACCTGTCTTCTCCTTGAAACATAAGATTAGAAATGCAATTATTTGGCAAGAGAAACATATCAGGAGACATCCAATAGCAGGGATAATTTTTTAAAATGTGTTTGCAAGAATGCAGACAGAAGCTTGTATTCCTCTATAGTTCCTTGGAGAACATTGCAAAATAGGACACTTGATTTTATCAGGTGATGCACATCCCCAAGCGTTTCCCCCAGGGCTATGATCATCATAGCTGCAACCCTGAGGGATAAGATATTGCACATTCCCGCGGGTAATGTGCCTGCTTGGCTCTCCATTGCTCAGGACTGCAGAAGGATGCTAGTCCTTAGGGAGCCCAGAGTTTTAGATTTTAGGTATCTGATTTTTACCTTTTTTTTTTTTTTTTATGAGACAGAGTCTTGCCCTGTCGCCCAGGCTGGAGGGCTGGAGTACAGTGGCGCGATCTCGGCTCACGGCATCCTTCACCTCCCGGTTTCAAACGATTCTCGTGCCAAAGCCCCCCAAGTAACTGGGACTACAGGTGCCTGCCGCCACACCTGGCTAATTTTTTGTATTTCAATGGAAATGGGGTTTCACCATGTTTACCAGGCTGGTCTCAAACTCCTGAGATCAGGCAATTCGCATTTTTAACATTAAGAATATCTTCCCTGGGCCGGGCGCGGTGGCTCAAGCCTGTAA
Organism: Sapajus apella; assembly: GCF_009761245.1. NCBI lineage: Eukaryota > Metazoa > Chordata > Mammalia > Primates > Cebidae > Sapajus > Sapajus apella. The sequence goes on along the minus strand of NW_022437026.1, from coordinate 793,681 downwards.
GCCCAGCACTTTGGGAGGCCGAGGCGGGTGGATCACAAGGTCAAGAGATCGAGACCATCCTGGTCAACATGGTGAAACCCCGTCTCTACCAAAAATACAAAAAATTAGCTGGGCATGGTGGCGCGTGTCTGTAGTCCCAGCTACTCAGGAGGCTGAGGCAGGAGAATTGCCTGAACCCAGGAGGCAGAGGTTGCGGTGAGCCGAGATCGCGCCATTGCACTCCAGCCTGGGTAACAAGAGCGAAACTCCATCTCA
>NW_022437026.1:790788-793326 GCF_009761245.1 Sapajus apella | reverse complement strand
CAAAAAAAAAAAAAAAAAAAAAAAAAAGAACATCTTCCCTTACCCCACTACACATCAGCCCATCAGCCCACAATCTTGTTCCTCTTCCTTGTGAAACTTGCCCAATTGTCCCAAAGACGTTTTTTTTTTTGTTTGTTTGTTTTTTTTTGTTTTTTTTTTCTGAGATGGAGCCTTGCTCTGTCACCCAGGCTGGAGTGCAGTGGCGCCATCTCGGCTCACTGAAACCTCCGCCTCCTGGGTTCAAGCGATTCTGCCTCAGCCTCCTGAGTAGCTGGGACTACAGGCGCAGGCCACCATGCCTGGGTAATTTTTGTATTTTTAAGTAGAGACAGGGTTTCACCATATTGGTCAGGCTCATCTCGAACTCCTGACCTCGTGATCTGCCTGCCTCGGCCTCCCAAAGTGCTGGGATTACAGGCAAGCCACTGAGCACAGTGGACTTTTTTTTTTTTTTTTTTTTGAGACAGAGTCTCATTCTTGCCACCCAGGCTGGAGTACAGTGAGGTGATCTTGCCTCAAGTGATCCTCCTGCCTCAGTCTCCCTAAGTGCTGGGATTACAGCCATGAGCCACCACGCCCCAAAGACGTATTTTGATTTTGGATGTTTTTAAATAAACGTAGAAATTGACCCTCTGGTCTTAAAGCTTGAAACATTTATTTGTCTTATCTGAGTTCTTTCCTCAGTAAACTTACCCTCAGTCCTCCCAGACAGGATCAAGGACTAAAACTCCTCTTCCTTACCCCTCCCTAGTTTCTGTTTTCCTCTGCATAACTATATTCCTTCCCTGTTATATAAACCCCTGATTTTAGCTGGTTGGAGATGGATTTGACTCATCTCCCATTTCCTCAGCTGATGTTACCAGAATAAAGCCTTCTTCTGGCAGTACTCAGCTCAATGCCTGGCTTTCTGTATGGTGAGCAACTGGACCTAGATGGACGGAACCCCTGCTGTTTTGGTAATACTTGCTTCACTCTTTTCCATAACACTTCCACTGTCGGACACACCTAGAGTTATATATTCAAAAGTTTGTCATTTATCTCTAGAAGATGTTCCGTGGCTCTAAAACAGTGACTAACATACAGTTACAGCAGGTTCTCAAATAATATCATTTCATTCGAGGTCTTTTTTTTTTTTAAAGATGAGGTTTCACCATGTTGGTCAGGCTGGTCTTGAACTCCCGACCTCAGGTGATCCACTTGTCTTGGCCTCCGGGTCTTATTACATTGTCGAAAAAAAAAAATTGCATCCAGGAGGGTTACTCTCTGTGTGGAGTCTGCACCTTCTCCCGTCTGTGCGGCTCCTCTTACATCTCAAAGTCAGGCACTTGGTGAACTGGCGCTCCTACATGGTCCCAGTCTGAGTGTGTGTGGGTGCATGAGCGTGCTCTGTGATGGGATGGCGTCCAGGCCAGGCCTGGTTCCCACCTTACATATGCCCTGGGTTGCTGAGAAGGGCCTTGACCACACAGGACTCTTATCTGGAATAAGTGAATTGAAAAATAATTGAATGAATGAATACAGTGACTGTAAAATAAAAATTTGTAAAGTAGATGATAATCATACAAATACCCAACAATGAATGATGTGATCTTAAAGTGCGCCGAGAGCTCACCATATTTTGTTTTCTTTTTAATCAAAGATTCTTGTTCCTAGACCACATTTTTTATTGCTTGTTGAACTCCGTGGTGGGAGGAGGTGCTCCTGACAATTTTCACTTTGCAAACATTTGCTCCTTGATTTAACCCACTGCCACTACTGGGACCACTGCCACTCACTGAGTCACCATAAATTGGGTCAGCTATCTTGTTTTTATTAATCTTTCTTAAATATATGTATAATTCACATTTATTTCGACACTAAATATTAGAAGTGTTTGGCCGGGTGCGATGCCTCACATCTGTAATCCCACCACTTTGGGAGGCTGAGGCGGGTGGATCATCTGAGGTCTGGAGTTCGAGACCAGCCTAGCTAACATGATGAGAACCCATCTCTATTAAAAATACAAAAATTAGCCGGGTGTGGCAGTGGCCACCTGTAATCCCAACTACTCAAGAGGCTGAGGCAGGAGAATCTCTTGAACCTGAGAGGCAGAGGTTGCAGTGAGCCAAGATTGCGCCACTGCACTCCAGCCTGGGCGGGAGAGCAAGACTCTGTCTCAAAAAAAAAAAAAAAAAACAAAGAAAAAAAAGTGTTTGGGTCTTTTCTGACCAGAAACATGCTGTGGAAAATTAACTCTTGTTTATATCAATTAGCCTATGATCAAATTAGTTTCATTACACATTATTTTGCTTAAAGTCTTCATTCCTGAGAATCTATTGCTGTTTAGTGAGGACTTAACTGTACAGAAAACAACACAGTTTTATCTATGCAAATGGAACCTTGAGACTACTAAATCAAGTGTTATGAATGAGAGAAATTAACAATCAGTATAAAAACAACTAAATCAAGTGTTATGAATGAGAGAAATTAACAATCAGTATAAAAACAACTAAATCAAGTGTTATGAATGAGAGAAATTAACAATCAGTATAAAAACAA